>NW_017963657.1:433830-700888 GCF_001661405.1 Williopsis jadinii
GATCGCAAGTGTGTGTTTCTACTGTGTTTCTACTGTGTTTTACGTGGAATTGTGCTGTTGTATGGGTTTTGATACGTCTATTTCCCCCTTCAGCTGAGATGGCTAGCGGTTTTAGAGCCAATTGGCGTGTGTGTGTTGTACTTTCGCGCAGCCCATCCCCCTTGTTGAAAATGTTGGGCCGTTGGCCGTTGGGGGACACACAGACCACCGCGGGGCCAAAGCCGCTTCAACAACGGCGTGTTGCTTTGTTTCTTTTTCTTGAGGGCCTGAGCCATTGGGGCCTGCTCCAATGGGCCTGCTCCAATGGGCCAATTGGGAATTGGCAATGGGGCGGGCCAATTCGCTGGAGGCGAAGTGCGTGTGGTGCGTGTGGTGCGTGTAGTGTGTGTAGTGTGTGTAGTGTGGGTAGTGTGGGTAGTGTGGGTAGTGTGTGTAATGTGTGTAATGTGTGTAGTGTGTGTACCATGTGTCGTGTGTGTACCATATCCGGCACAACTAGCACACCTGGCACACATAGTGCATCTACCACAACTACCACACGTAGTAGGCTGCTCAACTGTGTACACCACGATTACTTCCACCAGGCCTTAGTGTCCGGCCATCAGATACGTCTCCACACCCAGTCGCCTACAGCCAGGCCAACCCATCCCAGGCCATAACGGTACACGCCACAACGTTACAGACCACAACGTTACAGACCACAACGGCACAAATATACGCCACTATGCTCGTTTTTCGGTAAATTCACCGCAGCAACGCGAGATTGACACATGTTTCGTCCCAAAACAGAAACATTCCTGTTTGGGACATTTCCCAATGTTTACTTTTCCCTCTTACAATGTCGCAGAGACAGTGATGGCTCACTTCGTTCATGGAACCACCGATGTAAAGCGCTTTACTAATGCTTATATTGGAAGGGCAGAAGCTTTCTATGTACACAGGATATAAACAGAGCCACAGCTTCACAACTTTATACCAATGTGGATGGCGGCAATTCCGAAAGTGAGGTTCTGGTAGCCAGGCTCAGGGACGTAGAAGCCAGCCTTCTGGATCATGCCTTTGAACTCCTCCTGCTTTGGGAATCTCTGGATGGACTCCACCAAGTACTGGTACGAGTCGTAGTCGTTGGCGATGGCCTGGCCGAAGATCGGTAGGAACTTGGACCAGTTCTGGTAGAAAGTGTCTACGATGACGTTGTCAACTTTGGAGAACTCCAGCACTCCAATAACACCGCCTGGTCTCAACACCCTGTAGGCAGTGTTCAACCCGGCTTGGATATTGGTGAAGTTTCTGATACCAAACGACACGGTGTAGACATCCTTGGAATTGTCCTCAATCTTGTCAAGGACTTCACCGTTTTGCACCAGGAATTGGATTCTTGGGTCGTTCTTATAGTGGTTCTCGGAGCATCTCTTCTCTCCTTCCCTCAGCATATCGGGGTTGATGTCCACCACGGTCATGGTAGACTTGGTGTCGTTGAACTTGGCCTTGGCATGGTCGAGCAGCCCAAATGCAATGTCACCTGAACCTCCGGCAACGTCAATAAAGTCCAAAGGACGAGAACCAGGTCTGGCACCGGCATCCAGTCGACGGATAAACTCATCCTTCCAGAGTCTATGCACACCCATACTCATGACATCGTTCATGATGTCATACTTGGAAGCGACAGAACTGAACACTTGACCAACGAGTTTCTCCTTCTCGCTGGCAAGCACGGTCTTTGAACCAAAATGGGTGGTGCTGCTGGTGCTCTTGTCTTCAACATTCGTGGAGTATGCCTTGGCAATTGAGGACAAACCAATACGTGTATAGCTGACGGTGTTCAACGATCTCAAGGGAGATCCCGACAACATCTTAAGCATCCTGTTTGGTTTGATTTGGCTGTGAAGAAACTGTCTATTTTCCCCTTCTAAGACAAAACTCCCTCGAGAGACTTTCAATTGCGAAACGAGGAAAAATTGAAAAATCACCACATCGCTCAAAGGGGAAATTTTCACTTTTCTAACGGGACGAGGTCACAATTGAAACGTCACAGATGAAGCATTGATTGTTCTCGTATATAGAGCTGTGTTGCAAGATATCAACTAGTCACATGGAGCTGTTCAAGGACTGTGCACCGTGTAGAGTTTACAATGCCTTGTCATGAGAGATGAGGCAGCTCGTTCCTCAGTTCATGTTAATCTGATACACTTTGCCCTTTTGGTATAGAATAATGGTGATGGGAAAGCCTGCCATCTTTCTTCACGTGTCCGCATTTATAGAAGGCCTCACCGTGGTATATCGACTTGACAACGTTGTGTAGCATCGATGTGTCATTCACGTTGCAGATGCGTTATGAATGCTGTTTATGTGCTCCCACACAGAGTGAGCGATGTGTGTATATAACGGCGTATGGTTCTACGGTAGTACTCAGTGCTTTCGTTGGCATAAGACCACAATCCTGGACCACAATACTGGACCACAATCCTGGCCAACAATACAGATATCAAGCGTAAGATGTCTACTTCAATCATCTTCAGATTCAACGTCAACAATGTCGTAGGATTAGGGAAGAGGCAATTCCCCAAACTCCAGAATCAAGCTGTCTCAGGCCAGGCTAAAGCACCTTTTAGGCTGAACGGTCAGAGCGTGGGCTCCAACAAAACTGTCAGACAGAGACACACCAGTCAGAACCTCGTCAGTGTTCCACCATGTCCAACTATCCCCAGTGTGCTTAAACGTGTTAAAGGCAAGTCAGTGAAAGCCAATGACAAGATAACAACGACACAAGATTCCACTGGGAAAGCTCAAAAGGCCATCTGTACCAAGACGGCCACAAGATTACCCCAGTATCACCTGTGGTTCAAGTCAAACTTCCACAGGGCAAGAAGCGAATTGCCAGGAGCAAGTGCTCAAGATGTGACACGGTGCTTGGCCTCAAGGTGGAGAAGCATGACGCAACCGCAACGAGATGGTTGGAAGTCCCGTGCTGGTGCTTCGATCCTGGAAGACTGACTCCCAGAAGCTGGATACGGCTTGTTGTAACAGTTTGTACACGATTATCACAGCTTCCTAACCACTAATATCTCAGTATATGGAGGATTTGTGTTAACCACAAAATCAAGTAGTTTAGTCCATTATTTGGAGGAAATACTCAATAGCTCTCATCAATACACTCAACTACCAACCACTCAACGCTCGTAAACTTGCTCCAATGAGACTGCTCTTGCTGTTCTGTGCCTTTGCACAGTTTGCTCAAAGCATAGTCATTTCAAATGACTATTTCGGGGAGCTGGATGAGTCCAAATCACCAGCTTCTCCATTCACTATAGAACTCAGAGATGAATTGCAATCGATGGGAGTGCTAGCTGGCTATGAGGCCAGGGAGTACCAGGAGTTGGACGACGTGTTCCTAATACCAAGAAGCCATATCACTGAAAGGGTATTGAACCGCCTAGGGTTCAAGGATTTGGTGAAGTACTCCAAAAAGTTCAAGTTCAGCAATACGCTGTTCCCATCACACTTGGATATCATAATACCGGAACAGACGGTGCCATACTTTGTGTTCAATACCTCTGATTCCATCAACGTCCCCAAGTCTCAATCAAGATCGGAATATGCCACATTCCTTGAGAATTCATCTCCATTTACACTCCCACTCCACTCTGTATTGTTGGACTATATGCTCGTATTGCCCATCCCAACGGATTTCAATCCGAAGTCCCTGATGAAGGATATAATATCCGTCTCAAGACAGCACTTGCCCATGTTTGTGCATGCCATCCAAGACACCACTCCGCTGATTGTATTTATGTTCAAGAGTGGGTTGGATAACACCGATGCTCAACGCTATGGTGATTCTCCCATACTTGGAGCACACCGGTACGGGCTAGATAAGTCTCAGGATATGTTCTTCGATCAGTTTGCAAAGACATGGAGTGAAGATATCGCCTTTGCGGATTTACTCCACGGTGTGTTTTGTACTGTAAACCCTGCAATAAAGAGATATGGCTACTGCTTGAAGATAAAAGATGACATGAGCAGCTTAGCCTTATTCCCACTGTTTGAGCATTCGCAGCGAGCTCTTGGAGGGAGCCACAACACTGATGAACCATCCCAGTCCACCAGTAACAACCTTGAAGAGTTGGTCATTCCCTTGAGCATCATCAAGGAGAATAAAGCGGGTCTCTCCGAGACGTATAGCCCGAGAAGGACTGTGAAGACACAATCCACCGTCAAAACACCATTGACCACCTTAACGAGGCGATCATTGAGCGAGCTCGACTACAACGACAGAGGAGAGGTCAACAGTGCCAAAATTGAAATCATTGGACAGAAGTTGGAGGACCGTCGTCGCACAAAGCAGTTGAAAGACAAGGGAATCAAGGAGAATGCAAAGACGTACGTTCGTTCCAAGCTTTCAAAGGCAAAATCCGATAAGAAGGCATCCAGTGATGGCGACAGTAGAGGCATCCGTTATAGCATAATCAGAACCAAACCATCGTCGCAGAGAAAGCCCAGAGTGTCACACGAAGACATGGCCCTGGAGGCTCATGTTGATCTCTGGACACAACAGCCAGATCAACACCGTCAGGACTCCAAACAAGTTGTCAAGGTTCAATCTTCAGCAACTTCTCACAGAAACAGCACCAGAACTGAAGAGGCCGAAGCAACTGAGGAGTGTGAGCCAATCACCTGGTTCAACGTCTTCCATCACAGTGTTTTCGGTAAAACAAAGTTCTGCGGTGTAGTATAGGGAGAATTCATATCATAGTGCTTTTATCTCCGGTAGGTTCGTGTAATTTCCGATAATTCCAGCCCGCTGTTGATGCAACAATTACTAATGTTCTACTTTGGCTACTTTTAGCCCGGCTCAAACTCCCTAAGCTCTCTACTTTGAGATCAATTGAGCATCACAAAATGGCTTCCAACGCTCCAGGACAATGCTGTGTCACTTCCAACTTCCACGGTGAGTCACGAGCTTTTTCTGCTTGCTGCTGAATGGAGTTACTAACAGGAAGAGCATAGAGGGTACTCCAAAGGGCTCCCACGTTGACTTGTTCGGCCTGAACACCTATGTCACTGGTGAGAAGGGTGAGCGTGTCATCGTCTTGATCACTGATATCTACGGCAACAAGTACAACAATGTTCTTTTGATTGCTGATGAGTTTGCCAAGGCTGGTTACTATGTTTTGATTCCTGATATCCTTAAAGGTGAGGACTGTGTTCCGTCTGTTACTGATATTCCAGAGTGGCTGGGCCGTCACGGTCCTGAAATCACCACCCCAATCGTTGACGGGTTCCTCAAGTCGCTCACAGAGTCAGGGAGCTACTCTTTTGTTGGTGTTGTTGGTTACTGTTTCGGTGCCAAGTACGCTATCCAACAATTGGCTGAGGGCAAGTACGCCACAGCTGGTGCTGTGGCACATCCTTCGTTCGTCACCATCGACGAGGTTGCTGCCATTACCAAGCCAATCATCATCTCAGCATCAGAGATTGATTCAATCTTTACTGTGGAGCTGAGACATGAGACTGAGAAGAAACTCAGCGAGATTGGTGCAAGATACCAAATTGATCTGTTCTCAAAGGTCTCCCATGGCTTCACTGTGAGAGGCGACTTGAGCGACCCTGTCGTGAAGTACTCTCAGGATAAGGCACTGCTTGACCAAATCACTTGGTTCAACTTGTTTTAGAGTCCTGACCTCCATAGATTCAAAGTAGACTACACATAGGTGAAACCAAAATAAATGAGAACTAGATATTCGTAACAAGAGCATAGAAAGATGAAGTTGAGATAAGGGGATGTGAAAATCAGTAGTATATTTGCATTCGTGTGATGTCCTAGAGATTAACTAGAACTTGTTCCCGTTATTCTGTTGTCTTGCCTTGGCATATGGGTTTTCAAATGGATTGCTAACTGTGTTTGAATATGTCGAGGTGGATTCATCGTTGAAGAGACTTGAGTTTCCGTGGTATGAGGTATCAGTCATGAATGAAACACCAGGCTTCGACAATCCTTGCGTACCATAAACGGTGCTTGCTGGCTGGACTTGTTGGCCACTCTGTATAGAATCTGCACGAGATCTCGAGAGGAATTCTCTTGGGTACTTGTAAGATGAAGATTCGTCGTCAGAAATGGTTTCCTGAAGTTGTAGCTGCTGTGGTTTTTGTCCGTTCATTACAGATTCACCAAGAGCCAATAGCTCAGTGTCTTGCTTGTCGCCTTTCTCCAGTGCAGTTGTACGTGGAATGAATGACACACGGTCATCCTTCATTGGCTGGTATCTCGTATCTGGGTTCTTGTAGATCACAGCCAATGCACATGTAACAATGGTGAAGATCAACAAGAACAAGGCGAAAGCAGCATTGATGACAAAGAATACAACAGCAGACACGGATGAAACCACCTGTGGTTGGCCAAAGATGGTTGAAAAGAACAAGAAGATAATAGAATTCACCAAGTTCAACAGGTGGACAATGATGTTGAACGCGTTTGTTCTCTTGTCCATATATGGTCTCTTCCAGCATAGCGCAGCAAAGTACAACAGTTCAGTGATGAAGACACACATTGCCTGTGCCTCTCCAACCTCTTGCATCAGAGCAACAAAGATCGAACGCAGGAATAGATACGTTAGCATTGGAACTAACCACCAATAGTATTCAGACTGGAACGGAACGTAGAGGAATCCAAATCTGTTCAACGTCTTTGCATCTCCGTACAAGAGGTATGCGGCAGTCTTATACATCTTTGTAGACTTTCTACCAATGATGATAACCATGGTGGTACCGTACAGTAGCAATCCACATTCAATGACTAGCAGGAACACAGCGACAACAACCACAGCCGAGGAATCACGCTGTGTGAACTCCCAGAGACAGAGAAGGGAGATCTGTGGGAATGCCACAAGTGCCAGTCTAAATAGGATACCTTTGATGATGGTGGACCAGTGTTGTCTAAAATCAGGGAACCTGTGTTGTTTCATGACGTTTGATCTGATGCAGAGCTCGATGATTGCCTTGAACGACATGACACAGATCAACACGACAAACACGAAGAAGAGGAAGAACACGATACCTGTCAGGAAGAAGTTTGAGATTTCAATGTCAGCGAGGTACGAAACTCTCTGGATACCTCTCAGCACCAAGGTCTTCGAGGTCAGGTCGTCAGTGTTACGCTCGTCAGTTGTGTATAAGGTGTCATCGTTAAGACTATCGTCAAAGTTGAAATCTGCCCTCTTGACGAAATGGTTCACGATCTTTGGGGCGTAGTAAGCCACTGCGTCGATGAACTCTCTCTTCTGCACTGAGATGGACAACAAGTCCTTGTTTTCCACAACCACTGTGGAAGTACCGCCGGTGGCCTGGACGTACCACTTGATTGCGGTCTGCATGAACTGAGCGTTGAAGATGCCCATTGACCACTGGAAGTTCTGGGCCCAGGCAGCGGCGATTGGTGGCACACGGGCCACGGCCATCATCGATGTGATCGCAACGTTCTGGAAGTAGACAAAGAGCGAAATCGAGTTGGAGGCGATATGCGCAGCTGTGTTAGAGTGTCCGATGATCGAGATCACTCCAGACATGATCAACCCTGCACCGGAGATGGCTGCGATGGGCCAAGCAGCGTACTTTGTCTGGACCGTTTTCCCGTTGGTGAGAACCGCCTCCACACAGGCCAATGGGGTGTTGGTATCGTTCTGGGAGTAAGCCACAACTCTGACACGGGCATCCAGGTCAGGCACGGTGTAAGCAACACCAGGGATCCGGTCAGTGATCGAGTTTGAGATCTCCGTGGACGAGGAGATCTCGATACGCCCGGCACCTTCCTGTAGCGGACACAGCTCATCAAACCCGAGATCACACAGGTCGATGTTCTCCTCAAGCACATTCAACCCATAAACGATCAACGTCACTTTACCCATCACGTAGCCGGAGATCGTGGTGACTGCGTTGATATCGTATACGACGGTGGAGTTGTCTGGGTAGAAGATAACGTCAAAGTACGACGCGGTGAGCTGTGAGTCCTCCATACACGTGAGCAGAGAGGAGGTTCTAATCATACGCTCTGCCACTGCATGAGACACAAGCGTCCATATCGTGAGGAATACGCTCGCCTTCATGGTGATCTCACTGATGCTCGACTTTCCTCCGGGTGTGTAGAAACAGTTTCTAAGGCAACTGAGAAGGGGAGCAAGCTGAGAAAAGGGAAACAATTGTAAAGGTGTTGTTTCTTTCTCAGAGAAATGGGCTGTGACGAACTTTCGCTTTTCTCCCTCCGTGTGTACAATTTTTTTTGGCTTGTGGTCTGTGAACTTTTCTTAGCACTTTATGGCCATCCGCGGTGGACACGGCGGGTGTTTGGATGATTGTGTGTCTGGAAAGGGCGGAGAAACACGAACGCTGTGGTGCTATTTTTAACCTTTGGCTCCTGCTGCTGCGGGTGTGTCCCTCTCCTCCTGTTGGGAGGGGGCCTGGGTACTCTATCTCACTAGCCACGTTTTACCTAAACCGGGTTTTAATTGTGTGGCGTGTGTGGAATTGCACACTACCGCGGCTGGTGAATTGGAAAGCGGCACACACAAACACTTTGAGAACGAGCACACCCGGACACCGCAATGTCAAGCGCAAACGGTTTCGTGTTTGTGTGCTGTGTGCTGTGTGCTGTGTTTGTTGTGTGTGTGATTTTTTTTTTCTTTGGCCTTCTATGAAAGCGATGGGAACGTCACAGCTCGATACGACCAGCCGGCGAGAAGGAGGATGACGTTGGACGAGGAATGGTGTGAAGTCTCACTCAGCGTGGCTAATGATCCGGATAACTTTGCCTCTTGGGAGAAACTCATCGAATATAGCTGTAAAGGTCTGAACAAGGCCTCCTCGAGGGACAAAATTGAAACGTTTCGCACTTCGTATGAACAGTTCTTGAAGAAGTGGAGCTTCTGTGAAAGGTACTGGATCAACTATGCGCAGCTGGAATGGCAGCTGGGCAATACGGACCGGTGCCTGCTGATCTACAGGCGCTCGCTGTCGTTGATTCCGCATTCGAATTTGATTTGGATCTCGTATTTGAAGTTACTGCCGCTCTGCGAGCTGGAGTATCAAAACTTGCTGGCAGTGTACCGTGAAGCTGAACTACGCATTGGGCTTCACTATCACAGCTATGAGTTTTGGAGGCTATACTTGGAATTAGAGGAGAATCACAGGGGCAAATCTATCTACTGGTTCAACCTGTTGAAGAAAATCGTTGAGATTCCGATCTATAACTACTCCTATTTCTTCCAATTGCTGTTCGATGAGATTGAGAATCTCAACCAGGACAACATACTGCTAATGGTGACCCGTGATGATCTCGTCAAGAAGCTGAAATTGCAACACTCGCTGGAGGAGTTGGACCTGAAGCGTATAAACTACCGTGATTTGAAGTCCAAGTTGAAAAAAATCTATACAGATGCCTACATCACCACGCAGTTCAAATCCTTTGAGCTGTATGAGTATGAAAAGGGTGTCAAATTGGAATTCTACTCTCCTCAAATGGCGAAATCGTATCAAGAGCTGGACAACTGGAGCCGCTATCTACAATTCATCGTCATTAACGGTGACGATCTACAAATTCGGCAGCTATTCCACAGGGCACTCGTGCCACTGTGTGAGTACCCTGATATATGGCTGCAATTTGCGCAGTACTACATATCGTCACAGAAGATCCAGGATGCTAAGCATGTGCTGTACAAATCGTTGCTACACCTCCGAGGCTCCAACAAGTCTGTTGTGCAACTGAAGTTGGTAAAGCTGGAGCTTTCGCACAGGAACTACCTCAAGGCACGTGACATCCTGTTATATGCGCTTGGGGAATCGCCCAATAACGTCGAACTGTTACTGCAACTGATCCACGTTGAAAAGTACATAACGACGGACCCTCAGCAGTTCAACGAGTTCCTCGTCCAGCTGGTCACCACGCAGAACGACACCGACGTGGCCCTCGAGCTGTTCAAGCAGCTACCACACCAGCGCACCGACGCGCAGCTCAGGGCACAGCTGTCAACCACCCTCCACGACGACGCGCGCTACTGGATCTTAACCTTAGATGACATGCTGATAACACACGACGTGTCCTCCGTGCTGGAGCTCTACAACGAGTGTGTGTCGAACAACAGCTTACATCATCGCGACAAACTCGTCCAGTGGCACGCACAGCACCTGACACGCTTTGTGCCATCCGACTACAGGGCTGACTGCGCACTTGCGCTGGGTATCAACTGACTGCTTGTCGGTGCGGAACACCACCGCAGGACCATCACCATAGCAGCCCAGGACGTGAAGCACACCACCAAACGGTACATACCACCACGCCCGCCGTGGCACCAATACCACCACCAATTCCACCACCGTAACTCGACACCTCGACCCAAGTAGCTGACTCTCCGCCGGCACCGCCGTTGCTGCCGTTACCACCACCACCACCACCGCGACCACCACCACCACCGCCTAAAAATCCCTGCCGGTTTTCCTCAACCCGCTCCTCTTTTCTTTTTCTTCCGCCAACCGCCCTCGGCCATCCTCCGCGTGTTTCCCTGCCTGGCCTCCTCTTCCCGCGTGGTGCAGTTGATACAGCTCATCTCAGACTCGTCGCACCTTCTGCGCCCAGCGTGCGGGCTCCTCGCGGTGCGGGCTCCTCGCTGTTTGGGAAGCACGCGGTGGTGGACACATTTTTTTCGAGGCCGTTGCGTGGTGTCCCGCGTAGCCTCTGTGCTGCGCAGCGCGGTGCCCCCTCGCAAAAACCTCTACGCAGGCCTCGTTTGCGGTGCGCCCGCTGGGAAAAGCGCCGTCATGACTGCTCACCCTTGTAATTATAAAAGGAGGATGGGCCGCAAACGTGAGCTCAGCGGCAGAGGGAGGGAAAATGGCACAGGCAAACGCTAAAACTATCACCACTTACTACACTGAAATGGCTCCACAAGACTCCAAGATTGGCTGGTTATCCCAGCTGGACATCTCCGATGTGCCAGAGAACCACCTTCGTCGCACGTCGATCATTGGTACGATTGGTCCTAAGACCAACTCGCCAGAGATGCTTGTGAAGCTGAGAAAGGCTGGTCTGAACGTTGTGCGTATGAACTTTTCTCACGGTTCGTACGAGTACCACCAGACCGTTGTTGACAACGCGCGCAAGTCGGAGGAGCTGTACCCAGGCCGTCCTCTGGCTATTGCTCTGGACACCAAGGGTCCAGAGATCAGAACTGGTACCACCAGGGATGACGCTGAGTACCCTATTGGTCCAGGCCACGAGATGATCTTCACCACAGATGAGCAGTACGCCAAGGTGTCTGATGACAAGCTGATGTACTTGGACTACAAGAACATCACCAAGGTGATCGAGACCGGCCGTATCATCTACGTCGACGACGGTGTGTTGTCGTTCGAGGTTCTCGAGGTTGTCGATGAGCAGACCTTGAAGGTGCGCTCCTTGAACGCTGGTAAGATCTGCGCCCACAAGGGTGTCAACTTGCCAAACACCGACGTTGACTTGCCAGCTCTGTCCGAGAAGGACAAGGCTGACTTGCGTTTCGGTGTCAAGAACCGTGTCCACATGGTTTTCGCCTCCTTCATCAGAACCAAGCAGGATATCCTCACCATCAGAGAGGTTTTGGGTGAAGATGGTAAGGACATCAAGATCATTGCAAAGATTGAGAACCAACAGGGTGTCAACAACTTTGACGAGATCCTCGAGGTCACCGACGGTGTCATGGTTGCTCGTGGTGACTTGGGTATTGAGATCCCAGCCCCAGAGGTGTTTGTTGTCCAAAAGCAATTGATTGCCAAGTGTAACATTGCCGGTAAGCCAGTCATCTGTGCCACCCAAATGCTTGAGTCCATGACGTATAACCCAAGACCAACCCGTGCTGAGGTTTCTGATGTTGGTAATGCTGTCCTTGACGGTGCTGACTGTGTCATGCTTTCAGGTGAAACTGCTAAGGGTAACTACCCAGTTGAGGCTGTCACCATGATGCACCACACTGCCCTCATTGCTGAGAAGGCCATTCCTTACCGTGCTGTGTATGATGAGATCAGAAACATCACAAAGACCCCATTCTCCAACGTTGAGACCATCGCTTCTAACGCTGTCTCTGCTGCTGCTGAGAACGGTGCTAAGGCCATCATCACATTGTCCACCTCTGGTACCACCGCTAGATTGGTTTCCAAGTACAGACCAAACCTTCCAATCATTATGATTACAAGAAACGAGCGTGCTGCCAGATTCGCTCACTTGTACCGTGGTGTGTATCCATTCCAGTACAACGAGCCAGCTGTTGAGAACTGGCAAGAGGATGTTGAGAAGAGAGTCCAAAGTGCTATCACTGAGGCCATCAGTCTTGGTATCTTGAAGAAGGGTGACTCTGTTGTCTGTATCCAAGGTTGGAGAGAGGGTTCTGGTCACTCCAACACCATCAGATTGGTTCAGGCTTAAGCGAAATGTCTACAGAGTAGACGTAATCCTCGATTATAGCTTTTTTTTCATTATCATTATTATAGGTTTATTGTTAATTTTAACGACAAGTTGGTTATCCTTATAGAAACAAAAGAACAATACACTAGTCCCTATATGTAGGCCTTTCTTGTATCAGCGTCGTCAAGATGTTGAGCCATCGTTGGCATAGTGGTTCAATACGTGAAATCAAACGCATACGCTCAATGATCACGGCATACAATGGATGGCTATGATGTTTGAGTTTCGATAAGTATGTTTGGAACAGCTCGAGGTCACGGTGATGAGGTCCTTTCTCGACGGTCTTCTTCATCCAACGATCAACGAGCTTGATGATCTTGGAAGGTTGAGACGTCTTCTGAAACATGATCAGATTTATCTTACACTCGAAATCGTCCATCACCAGTGATTCGATGCTGTTAGCACTGTTGTGAAACTTGGTCTCTGGCAGTTTACCACGTTCTCTGAGCCTATCGAACTCAGTCATGTTTGTCCTTTCGTACTCGTCCCATTCTTCCAAGATCTCCTTTCTCAAAGATGGTGGTAATTCATTCAACACGTCCTCATCAACTTTGGCAACTTTTGTTTCACGCCTCTTGACGTCTTTGACAGGTGACTTCTTAGTGGGAGACTTCTTCAGAGGCGATTTAGAAGGCGACTTCCGTGGTGAAATAATCCTGATAACTTCTGAAGCTCCAGTTCTAGTGAAAACCTGCTGATAATATACTCTCTTCCTCTTAGGAGTCCGTTCGCCAATAGTGATGTTTCTCCTTCTCAATTCGCTTCTCAACTCTTCTTGAATACTGGGTGGTAATTGCTCAAACACTTGAGCATCAATGTCTCTTGGTAAATCAACGATTGGAGCTTTGTCTCTCTGTCTTTGAGCATCTATTCTTTTCTCTATTGATGACGGTAGTTCCCGAAGAACAGAGGAATCAAGCTCACTGGGGATTTCAAGCTGAGTTGTCTCCATCGACTTATCTTCCATAGGTGTATCACTGTGCTGTTCCTTGCCTTCAAGTCGTGCTGTCTTTGGAGCATCTAAACGGGCAAATGGCAGTCTCATTTGCACCTCCTTACCCTTTTCAATCAGTTTTGTCACTTGTATCGATACACCACGTAACTCCAGTGGATCACAACCAATGTTACGAAACAGGATACGTGCCTCCATGCCAATCGTCCTATAATCATCGCTGGGAATCCCCAATCTTGAGCTCTTGCTGAAACTGTCACATTGTCCACAACCAAGAAACTTGGGTGGCTCAATTGGAGCACCTTTGGATCTCTTTAATATCTTCAATGTCACCTGGGAAGTACACATCTTCATGAGTTGTAACTTGTTGCAAATCTCTTCGGAAACTCGGAAGAGAAACTCGTCAATCTGTGCGATTGAGTCGAATCTAATCCCCCAGTTAATGTCGATTGAGATGCTCTTCCTCGTGAATGCCTCTGGGTTACTGTTAATATCAATGGATGTATGGTCGATCCCGTGTGCGTACTCAAACAGTTTGGTTCCTGTCTTTACGCCAAATACCTTCTCCAGATTTGCTCTTTCGAGGCCTTGGATCTCACCAATAGTTATCTCTGAGCTCGAATGTGGAAAGACTTGACTGATAAGCTTGTTGACAATAGCTCCACCAACTCCTGGTAGACTGCTCACGGGAATATTGTGTAAGAATTCCTCAAAATTCTCGTGTAGGTAGAAGTATCCATTGGGCTTCGCCTTTCTAAGTGATAACTTGGCCAACAGGACATTGTGAGAGACACCAACGCTTACTGTACATCGAGTTTGTTCATAGATCTCTCGTCTCAAGGACTCACAGAAGCCTTGCACCTGTTCAACAGTGTTTTCATCATCAATCAGAGAAGAGATCTCCAAGAGAGCTTCATCAATACTCACTGGTAGTATACAGTCAGGCTTTAATCCAAGTAAAATCTCATACAGCTTCTTCGATGCAGTCTCATACCCCAAGAAGTCGTAGTCTAGACAGATCAAATCGGGACACAGCTTCTTTGCCTGCCTCACCCACATACCGTTCTTCACTCCGTACTTCCTGCAAACGTAGTTACAGCTGGCAATATCAGCTGTGGAGCCAGGCTTGGTGCCTCCATGAGAAACACAGACTGGTTGGTTTTGGAAGTCGATATCAGGCCTCTTCAGTGCAGAAACAGTTGCAAAGAAGCAATCAAAATCAACATGTACTATGATCCTATGAGAGGCACCAGTAGGCATATGCCCTTGTGATTTCGATTGTTCAATCACCATGTTCAGGAACTCCAGTCTCAAGTCAGCTTTCCAAGTGGACAAATGGTGCAATCTAGATTTGGCAAAGAACTGTTTGAGGAAGTCGGGGTGTTTGGAGTCAATCGTTGTAGTCCCATCAGTAGTATCAACAATCTCAGACATTGGTTCAATTGAAGGGCCAATCTCACTTTCATCTTCATCATCTTGTTTGGCATGAGGATTCGTCTGGTCTTCATTCCTAAACTGGAGCCTTTGCTGTCCATAATCCACCTCAATAAGCGAATAGTCACTCCATCGCTGAAGTGACCCCCTTTCTATTGAATCCAGCACCCATTGAGGTCGGACAACTTTGTAGTTTTTGAACTCAGCCTGCTTCCTTGGTGTCAACCTCTCCGCAATGATGTGGGTGGCAGCACCTTTGGAGCTCAGATGATGGATGAACTTCCCACCGTTAAGGATGATCAGCTTGTGGATTGTAGCTATGCTTGGCCTTGTGTATCCATTCACGTGCACAACACACCCTGTGAAGATGCTGGAAACCTTTGTATCCTGGCCTTGCACTTGTTGCCGCTTCTTGTTCCACTCGAGAAACTTCTCGTCTTCAATCTGTTGATTCTGGGCCTTTGTAGCGAAGTAGGAAGCGTAATCACCAAAGATGGGGCCCTTATCGTCTCCACCAAGATCATCAACAGATTCTTCGTTGTCCTCTTGCGCTAGTTGGAAGGAAAGAGACGATGAGTGAGAGGGCTGGTCCGCGTCATTGGTGTTAATGTCCGCTGCTTTAGGTGAGGATGCCTTGCGCTTTTGACTCCAACTTGTAATGAGCTCGATCAATTCATCATCCTCCAGCGTACTCATATACTCTCTGAAAGACGATTCAGATGGTCCTCCATCCTGTGACATCTTCTCATTTGGCCAATAACTATGACTTTAAAATTACCAGAATGCCCACTATATGAGGCAAAAGTAACGGTTGCTTTATGGTCGCGACTACAATCAAAACATTTTTACAAATCAAGCAATTATACGATGTGTACTATGTTATAGAATAAATATTAGAGACGCTGTGTCAAACAGTTCCCATGTGTTTCAAACACTTCATTTCTTGCTCTTGACAGCACTGATCAACTGTTCAACAACCTGTGGGTTAGACAATGTAGACACATCACCCAATTGGTCCTCCTCACCAGCAAGGATCTTTCTCAAGATTCTTCTCATAATCTTACCGGATCTGGTCTTTGGCAAGTCGTCAACCAATATGATAAGCTTTGGAGCGGCAAATGGGCCAATCTCCTTACGCACAGTCAAGATCAAGTCCTTTGAGATTGCGTTGCCTTGTTCACTGGCAGTCTTCTTGTCCTTGAGGGCAACAAATGCAGCAACAGCTTGGCCAGTCAACTCATCTGCGAAACCAACGACAGCAGACTCTGCAACCAAATCGTTCTCCAAGAGAGCAGCCTCGATTTCAGCAGTGGACAATCTGTGACCAGACACGTTAACAACATCGTCAACACGACCCAAGATCCAGTAGAAGCCATCAGCATCACGGGCAGCACCATCACCAGAGAAGAAGTAACCTGGGTATGGCTTGAGATAAGTGTCCAAGTATCTGTCATAGTTCTTCCAGATCGTTCTGGCAATGGATGGCCATGGAGATCTAATGGCCAAGATACCTTCAACGTTTGGACCCTTGAGCTCTTCACCAGTGGTTGCATCCAAGATACAAGGCTCAACACCAAAGAATGGCAAGGAGGCAGAACCTGGCTTCATTGGTGTGACACCAGAGATACCACTGATCAATTGAGAACCAGACTCAGTCATCCACCAAGTATCCAAGATTGGGATCTCCTTCTTACCAATCTTTTCGAAGTACCATTCCCAAACCTCGGCTGCAATTGGTTCACCAACAGAACCAAGAGTTCTCAAGGAGCTCAAGTCATGACCTTCAATGTAGGAATCACCAGCTCTCTTCAACAATCTCAATGCAGTTGGGGCAACGTAGAATTGAGTGACTCTGTACTTCTCAACAATCTCCCAGTAACGAGAGTAGGATGGGTAAGCTGGGGTACCTTCAAAGACAACAGAAGTGGCACCGTTGAGCAATGGACCGTAAACAACATATGTGTGTCCGGTAATCCAACCAATGTCACCAGCAGTGAAGAAAATGTCCTCCTTATGCAAGTCAAAGTTGTACTTGATGGTGATCAAGGCACTCAACAAGTACCCAGCGGTGCAGTGCTGGATACCCTTTGGTGAACCAGTGGAACCAGATGTGTAAAGGAGGAACAACGGATCCTCAGAGTTGACTGGGACAGGTGGGAAGTATGGACCATACTTCTTGGTCTCCTCATGCCACCACAAATCTCTCTTGGAGTCGAATGGAACATGGTTACCAGTACGCTTGAACACCAACACATTCTTAACCTGTGGACAGGACTTTAGCGCCTCGTCAACAATCTTCTTTGTCTCAATGGTCTTGGAACCACGCTTGGACTCATCAGCGGTCACGACAAACTTGGAGTTTGCATCATTGATACGATCTCTAAGAGAAGCAGAAGAGAACCCTGCAAAGACAACACTGTGCAATGCACCGAGACGGACAATGGCCAAGAGCGTAACAACGGCTTCTGGAATCATTGGCAAGTACACTGCAACGGTGTCGCCCTTGCGGACACCGGCATCGTGCAAGATGGCGGCAACTTTGGAAACCTCCTTCAACAACTCTGCGTATGTCACGATACGTCCCTCGCCTGGCTCGTCGGCCTCGTAGATAAGAGCAGGCTTGTCTGGCGTCTTCAAAGCGTGTCTATCAACACAGTTGTAGGACGCGTTCAACTGGCCACCAATAAACCACGACGCAACGTCATTGTTGAGGAACCCCCTGTTGACATCCGGGTGCTTGGCCTTGTCGAATGGTTTAATCCAGTCCAAGTTCTCCTTCGCAAGGTCGCCAAAGAACTTCACCGGGTCCTCAATCGACTGCTGGTACAGCTTCTTGTACTCGTCAAGAGACTTGATGTGTGGCTCTCCTGGTCTCTTGCGGTTGTTCTTTGGCTGTGGGATGGCAGCAATGTCCATCAAGTGCGCGTTTTCCAACGACTTCAAAGTAGCTTCTGGCATCTGTGTTTGTTTGCTCGTTGTAGATGTAGATCCATCCTTCCTGGCCAAATCTCACAGGATCTTCAGACCTTCTTAT
Source organism: Williopsis jadinii (assembly GCF_001661405.1). Lineage (NCBI taxonomy): Eukaryota > Fungi > Ascomycota > Saccharomycetes > Phaffomycetales > Wickerhamomycetaceae > Williopsis > Williopsis jadinii. Next base: position 451,732 of record NW_017963657.1, read on the forward strand.
ATACCCCTCCCTTGTAAACAAACATCCAGCGAAGCATGAAAAAAGCGCTTTACAATGTGCGAAGTGCAAGCTACCGTTTGCCCCACAAATTTTGTGCTGTTGTTGTTGTTGTTGTCGTTTTTGTGGTTGTTTACCCAAATTGTTGATCACACACATGTCCCTTGTCCCACAATCGCAACTCCCAGCAACCGCTGCGTGGTGCAGGCCACGGAGAAGGGACAAAGCGCCTGTTGCTCCACACAAGTGATCATGTTTTTCTGTGTGTGTGTGTGTGTCCTGCTTTTGTTGAGAAGCCCAAGCTGTACCAAGGTTTCTTTTTTGGTGGATGCGATGTTTTCGAGAATCTGCTGGTGTTTGTGGATGGTGTGGTGGGGCGCGCCTTTCTGCTTTCCCCTCAATTTTGCGATAAAAAGGGAAACCATAGCTGTTCTTGTCCTTTTTTACGGGGGAATACTCCATCCATCCACGCGCACACAAAGGAGTTTGCTTGAAACTTGTCCCACAACGGTCATAAGCTGATTTGGCCCAATTGGTGGGCGCGTTGAAACTCTATGCGTCTGTTTTTAACTTTTTCTTTCTTTTTGCTGGCGTTGATGAATGACAGTGTCCAATTAAAACAAACTTTTTGACATCTTTTATCGTGTGTGGGGCAACGCCCACAACAATCCAGCGCTGTGAGTGCGTGTGTGTCTCTGGCGGTGTTTCCTTGCCCCACAAACAGTCTCTGAGCATTGTAGGACTCCATCGGTGTGCGTGTGCTTGTAGGTGATTGCTGGAGAGAGTGAACGCAGGGTTCACTGTTGGGTATCCGGGTAAGACTCTGCTTAATCGCATGGATGGATGTGCGATGTGATTGTGTGCTGGTGCGCGAGATTTACACCACAAGTCATTCAGGCCAACGGCGCTGGTTCGTGTGGGATGTGGTCATGGCGACTACAATGGCGCCATCCCGCTGAGCTCTGCCATGGCCATTGATCTCTGCCATCCCTTTGATCACTGCCATGGCCATTGATCTCTGCCACCCCGTTTGGATCTGCCATGGCCATTGATCTCTGCCATCCCTTTGATCACTGCGATGGCCACTGAGCTCTGCCCTCCCTTTGATCACTGCCATGGCCATTGATCACTGCTTTTCCACCCACTGCTCAGCGAAAGTACCTTCAGGGTCTGTCTCGCCAGTGCTGGGGCCTTCCACTTGCACAAGCTCAGCGTTTCCAACGGCCAACACTGGAAGCTTGGGGCAAAACAACCGGTTGCATAATCGAGCTGTCGCACGTTAACTTTACATGGGCAAAGGACGGTGTAACCCGGTGACGTTCAATTATTATTAGAAAAAGTAGTATTAGTTAGTGAGTGAATGTATATGGATTCATACTCATGGCTGTTTTCCTCCTTGTCGAGTAGCACCGTTGAGCAGAGACAGGCCCACAGAGATGTCAGCGCAGAGATATCAGCGCTGTATGGGTCGCGTAAACGAAAAGAAGGTGGAAAGTAGATAAACACACACAGTTCTATGGCAGTTGAAGAAGAAATAGCAAGCAGTAGTGTCCGTAGGGCCTGGAGTCGCATCGAGCCCGTTAAAATGTATCAGATCTTCCCTCCATAGCTGCTCGTGCTGTTACTCTTCCCCAGCGCCGCCTGCGCAGCTGCTTGTGATGCGCTTATCACTTTCTGCGAAGGGTTGCGCATGGGCCCTCCGCTGTAAGGTGTGCTCTTAAATTCTGAGTCCGCAGCGCTTTGCGTCGACGTTGTAGGTGATGACACCGGTGAGTTCTTTGTAGCCTGGTGTGCTGCAATGTCGTATGGCGAGGCAAAGCCGCTGGATCCGTAACCAACCACTGGGGTCATCTCAGATGTGGTTGCAGTTGTATTTGGGGATTGTTGCGCAGCAACGTTTGAATCAAATGAGTAGGAATCTGGGGTCCCGCTGGAGGTTCCAGACTGCTGCTCATTGTCACGGCTCTTTAACAAGTCGTCTCTCTTCTTGACGTTTTCACGTGCCTGTGCCAAAAGAGACTGTGCCTTTTGAAGTGAAACCGTTGGCGTGGCACAGGAACTCAACACCGGGACGGATTCGTCAATGTCGATGGTGGCTTTGATCAATGCAGCCATCCACGATCTCATTTCATCCTTGGTGTCAACGGCGAAATAATGAACTTTTGGTTGTGTAAAGGTCAGTCCCTTTCTGGTGCCCGGAGCTGGTGGAACCAATTTGAAGCAGAATTTACCGTGGCCGGTACTTGCTGCATACAGAGAGACTAGCTTGTCGTCATCCTTCGCTGGCAAAACTTTGTGAGACGTGATGTCAATCAGCCCACGTTCCCTGGTGTCTTCCAGTGATGTAAAATACGATAGTCTAGTGCCGTGGAGTACAAAGAAACGCTGTTTCCAAACACCAACGGCAATACCACCTCTTTTGGACATCCATCCGGAGCACGTTGCTGTAAGCATACTCTCCTCTGGAGTGATATCCTTGATTCCCTCCATGAACGCAGATGTCGTCTTCTTCGTACTCTTCTTTGCAGTGGTAATATGACGCAGGGTCTTGGCCCTAACAGCCTCGGATACAGACCTCTTTGCCGGCTCACTAGGGCTTCCTGGAGTCGCTTCACGTTCTTTGGCACTGACTGACCTGGTTCCATCGCTCTTGCCCTTTGTTGGTGTCTGTTGGTCTTGTGCAACCAAAGTCTTCGCCTTGGTTGGACTATCAACGTGTATCACAGAGTTACGACGAGATTTCTCCTTGGAGGGTGATAAAAATGAAAACAGCGATGAGTTACGGCGATGATGTGTCGCTTGACCATCCTTCTCTGCTCTCAACACACTTCCCTCTGAAGAGTTTCTAGAGTGACCTCTGATATTCACGCTCGACTGTCTCGAATGAGGATCCATGTAGATGCTCGAGGCTGGACGATCCCGATGCGATAAATCAGCAACAGATGCACTCTTTAGGTTACGGCTACCGTTTCTTGAGTGCGAGGTGGTCTGGAAGTTTGGTGAGATGTCATACGAAGGTTTTCTGGAATGTCCCTCCATGGTTGACGCCCTCTTATTAGGAATAGGAGAAGATTGTGCCACACTCTTTTGTTCCCTGAACGGAGACGGGAACGATGGTGGTTGTGGAGCTCTTCTCGGTGAGAGAAATTGGTCTTGTAAGGGTGACGTTGGCACATCAGGCACCTGAGCTCGAGGTGGGTTTTTCTGTGAAGCTGGTCTAAGAATCTGTGAGACAGTTGGGTCCAGAGAATGAGATTGCCTTAGTTCGGGAATATCGTCTAATGACCTTGACTTCTTTCGCATGTGACCCAATGGACGAGTATCCTCGATGTTTAACGATCCTCTGTACAAGTCTGGTGCAGCTTGGAGAGATTTGGCATCGTCGTACTTCTTTTGCTTTGACAATTCCTTCAGCGCCTCAATCTCTTTGAAGATTTCAAATCTGGTACCAAAGGAAGAGATATCCAACTCTTTCAAATACGCCAGTTCCAGTTCAAGAAGGATTGCACCTGTGATCTTGTGTTTGGCAAACTGCGTAGCTGTGTCCTCAAACCCCAAGTATCTAAAGTATGACGCAACCTGCTCAGGTGTCCATGATTCCACTGATTCGGGATTGAGCGTTTCCTTTGATTCTGTGCTGAAACTTGTACGCTTGTCCTCCGAGTTTCCAGCCTCTGTTCTCAGTTCTTCGAGTGCCTTATCTATATCCGATAAGGCATTGGAAACAGTGTTTCCTGCTGCCGCAGTTGGCGAATCATGAAGATCGAAATCCTCTAAGCGGCCATTCTTCTGTGCAGTAGGAGTGCCCAAGACGTTCTTTGATGGCGCCACTGGGGACTGTTGTGATGACACGGGACTGGCCAGTCTTCTGGAACGGGATCTCAGCAGCGAAGGCCGAGATAGACTGGGAACAATCTGCGTGAAGCTCTTCGGATACAGCCCGACAGCGCCCGTGGACAGCGATTTACCCATGTACCAGCCATCGTTATATTCCTTATCATCAGATATCACCTCCACCTTGTCTCCCACGCGTAAGCTCAGCTCATCCGCTAAACGCGCGCTGAAATCCTTGATCACCTGGTAGACCGCGCCGGTGGCTTGGTCTTCAGCACTCGACGTTATGATAGGTGCAAGTTGTGCTTGAGAATCACGGCTCATGGCGCTTCCTCTGAAATACCAATCTGAAACCTTGTGTGTATGGATGTGTGTATTTTTTTCTCCTTTAAGAAGGGTAAGGGGTGCTCCAACAACAACAGAAAAAGACAGCCAGTACGTAACAATCAAAGTACTCCGAGTAATACGATGGTTCTGTCGAAAGATATCAGGTTTAGATCTCAGCTCCTTGAATCCTTTCGTTGGTGAATGGCAGTGCTGTGTTCCCTAATAATGTCTGTGGTGTTGTTCAGGTTACAACTTTCCATGTGTTTTTTTTCTTGTTTCTCCTCGCAGCGCCGTTGTCTCCATTTGGGCCAAAGAAGGAAAAAAAATGGGCTGGCCAGAAGATTACGTAATCCGCCTCACTAAAACTTTTCCTGTGCAGCATAACCGCATCCCATGCCTGTGGAACCAGTCTCTGCGCATAAGGCATCATCGTCATTTCATCGTTCCAGCCTCGTAAACCCTTTGTGAAACTGCTACATGATGGGGGAGGGGGGAGACAGCGTTTCACATCTCATGGTCCATTACTCACGGAGGCAACTACGCTGGCCGTTAGCTTTAGATGTTATACGTGTATAGAGTTAGGAAGGTATGGTCTCCTCTTGTCTCTGTTTCTTGACCTCATCGATGGAGCCGATGACGGTTTCATTCTTGGACAACTGGGTGAGCTTCTCCTGTCTGGTCATTGTTCTCTGTCCCGTGACGATCTCGTGTTCTCTCTTCTTCTGCTTCTGCAAGTCCTCTTCCTTGGCTTTCTCCCTTGCTGCGCTCAGCACCTTTAGGTTCTCAACGTGCTCCTCTTTCAGCTTCTCCAGTTTGGCGTTGAACTCGTTCAGCGTGGAGAACGTCTTGTTAGAATCGGCACAGTAGGCGTCAAAATCGAACTGTACGCCCAGTTTATTTGCCAGCGCCAGCTCTATAAGCCTTGGACGTTTCTTCTCTTCTAGAATGAATTTAGCCTTGACCTGCTTCCTCGTTCTGTGTGGGAACATCTGTGCGATTAGCGCAAAGTCTGTGCCCCATTGGCCCAATGCCTTGTAGAAACGGGCAACTTCGTCACTCGTCCACTTATCGGTGTACCTCTGACGCCCGTATGTTGCAGAATTGACCATATTCTCAAAGGGATTCTCGTCGTGTCTCTCACGGTACACATCGTCTGCATTGGCATGACGGTCAACAACAGTAGACTCCTCATCGAGGGCAATTTGACCATTTCTAACCTTTAACTGGACAGCGAGGTTGGCAGCAGGCTCTTCGCCATCAAGATTCTCGCGTTTGAATCTCTTCTCAGAATTCTCCTCTTGCTCTTCTGCAAAGCTCTCGATCGATCTTTTCAGCTTTCTTGCCTGCTCTCTTATAAACCTCTTGTTTTCCCTCTCTTGCAATTTGCGCTTCTTGGCTTGTTGCGAGAGTTCAAACTGGGATGATGCCTTACCTATTGGTAGCGAAGGTTTACACAAGTCCTCCATGGTGAATGTATCCTCATCGATGGACAAAACAGAAGCCATATCAGGAGGCAGAGAATAAATGGACTTGGTCAACTGGTCAAACCCACTCACACGGTGATCATACTTGATAATATTAACACAATCATTTGGGTCATTCGGATCGTACTCCACTTTTTTCAATACATCAGCTTTACCAGGTGCGCTGATAATTTTGATACCGGTTATCCTACCTTCAGTTGGGGTTTGTGACTTGGGGCCCTCTTGGGATTCAAGCTTCGGGTGTTCACCACCATCATCGTCCTCTTGAATAGAATCTTCCAGTTGTTTCCCTTGGGATTTTGTTAAGGCACTATGCACTGAATTATCCTGTGTTGCTGGTGGTGTTGCAAGAAACTCCCTACTCGGTGGCTCGATTGTAACGGAGCGTCTCTTAGCAGCGACTCCCGCAGAGCTCTTAGGCCCAACAGCACTTGATCTTCTTCTCTTGATTTCGGAAGCCTTGGGATGTATAGGTATTCCTATCACATGACTCTTTGCAGATTCGCCTGAAAATGAGTGCTTGCGGAATATGTCACCCGCTCTCTGTGTATTGCTCAATGTCGATAATCTTCTCTGCTTGGTAGCCAAGGGTGTGCCTTCAACAACGCTTGATCTTCTTGATATAGAACCAGATTTCAGGTGTTCAGAAGTACGTGGCGCTACAGTTTCCGCCTCTACAACAGGCTGGGTAGACCCTTCATCATGGCGCACTTCACCATCTTCCTCCTCCTCCTCCTCTTGCTCATCGTCCTCATCATAATCATCATATTCTTCTGGAGGAATTTGCGTTGCCGGTGGAGACTGTTCCTGTGACACGGGCGTGACACTTGCCTTTCGACTCTCTGTCGGAGTGGACGTCACAGAACGACGCTGACGTACCTTTGGAGCGAAACGAATACCACTCTTATCTTTAGTTTGGGGATGCGGTTAATACCTGTGTTTACTCATCACTAAAAGACCCCACTTACAGTGCTACCGGACCCACACAAATGCTGCGTAAGAATCAAAGCACTGATTTGAGAGCGTTCACCACGGATACTTACTAACAATACTACTCATTGTTAACCCTTTATCGCCTTGATATGAGACAATGTTTGTTTATGTTTTGATCTTTATCCACACGGAAAATTTGTGCCCGCAACTACCACCTTAGGCCGAGAGGAAATTGTGGTTATTTACACGAACAATAAATGACAGACTCTGTTTCAATTCTGACACATTTATGTATTTTTTTAGAAGGGATGTGTTTAATTCATTCTAAAAGCGTAGTTTCATACTAACTGTTTGATGCTCTTTCTAATCTCATTGAGCGAGCTGAGCGATAGACTTACATCCTTGAATTGTGTGTTTGTTAGTATTTTTAGGGAGATTGGGAAAAGGTGCGAAATGGACTCACTGGTAAGATCAAGGTCAACTTGTTCTCCTTATTTACAATACAGGCTAGGTAGTATATCACCTCCAGTCCTTTGAACCCTTCCAATATTACGACATCTATGATATCAGCTGTTGGTACCAACTTATGGGATGTGCTTTTAAAGATCACACCTGTAGTTGATGTTACTTCAAGGCCTATAGACTTAGTCATTGACACTGAGCGGTCTATGATTGCTGTTAGTACCCGATTGATGTTCAGTTGACGATTGAACCATGCATACAGCTATTTATTGGTAAGAAGTTCAGAAGAATAGTACTCGCCGATATGGCTATGACTGCTGTTTGTCTATATGTCAATGAAAAGCATCTGGACAGCGAGATTGTGAGGACCATCAAAAGCGTGTGCACAGCTAATGAAATTTTCCAGTCGTTATGGTATGAGTATTTCACCTGGACGTCATTATCAACTTCTTTGTATAGCCCCTTCTTAGCCATGATTTTCCTCCCAACCTGCTATATCCGTTGTTGTAGTGGGTGGTACGCACCGATGGGAGCACAACAAAGCTCGAATGCACTATCAGTGAGGCACCTGAACCGGGGATCTAATACCGAATTCCGGTCACAGCGCTCGAAAATGTGAATGTTAGGATGTTTAGGTGTCCTGATGTTTGTAAGCAAGGCTGAACTATCAGGTAGGGTAACACTTTGGGAAAGAAAAATCTTGCACTTTCTGCAATGCATACACACGCTCCCACAACATTTTCGGGTGTTTTATTCAACCAATGAGAGGCGTGAGAATAACCTTAAAAAGGTGCCAAAGTGGTTTCAATGTGGACGATGGACTAGAAGGACTAAGGTCCGATGGAAATTAGAGACTAGACGGTGTTGGAATAGCAGCACGACGATGTACGTTGACTTAGGTGGAATTTAATCTCAGCGCTAACCCTTGATGACTGTTCATGCCGGGTTGGTAATTAAACTCGTTTGCGCAAACCGTTTAGAACGATAGAAAACTCCAACGCTCGCTGTAGGAATGGTATGACAACTAAAAGAATTCTCCGCCCAGATTTTACACGGAATAAAGTGGTGGTGGAACAAGCTTTCTCTTGTTTGTCGGTAGTGTCCTGGCGGAACTTCCTGGTGGGGGGGCAACCGGCTGCATGTAAACAGTTTCTGCAATGAGAGACTTTTCTCTTCATGGAACCTTCTGAACTTACAAATTGGTTGAAATCTGTATTACATATCAAGAAGGCAAGTGGACACAGAGTCCATAATACATTGCCGGTTAAACCAGGCACCGGTCCAGTGATGCCTCGTCCTATGCCTCCATTTAACCAATTAGCCTATCACTAGTAGTTACAATTATCCATCTTAATCCATGGCTATGATGACTTGTAAAAGCAACAAGGGCGCAACGGTGAATTGAGTAACCGCTTAAAACACATTCTTAACGCACACCCCAGGGGCTGCTGCTGCTGCTGCGAGTTCTACCTACAGAGTCCTACTGAGGTGGCTATGGACCTGGTAAAAGAACCCTGGTGAGTCTCGCCTTGTGCGTGTGTGTACCGTGAATCGAAAAAACCGCTCTCGAGCTTACAATTTTCTGGGATTTAATTGGCTGGAATTTAGAACCGCAAAGGGAATGAATTTCCAGTGGGCCGCCAAAGTAGGAAAAAAGTTATCAACCTCGGGATTCGTATAAAAGGTGAAGGCCTTGACACAACGGTCAAAAATTATCGATTTGGCTATTCGAATTTGAACTCCAATCGTCTCCGATCGATCCAATTCAAACACCAAAACAATACAATCTTGAAAGGATTTCACCACCTTAACGAAACTCCTTCTTCATAATCACTAATTGCAAACAGCTCCCACCCAGTACTTTGTCTGTTGAAAAAGTTCTGGCCAATCACAGAGGACATTTCGAGTGCTTACGCAAAAAAAACCAAAAAAAAGAAATCTGAGTCCCCCCGTCCTTTTTTGGCATCGCGCGGACTTCAAGCAACAGACGATCAGCCAATTCAAGCCGAGCGAAAAAAAATAAAGAGGACTTTTTGTTTGAAGCAAAAGGAAAAAAAATTCTGAACCTTTTTTCTCCCTCTTGCAACTATTCCCAATTCAAACTGATCCATTGAACTGTTGAAGGCTTAATCTATTGAGTTTCCCCAACTTGTTCACCTTTTGACATCCGTTTTCGTTCCACCACTTTGAATTCCGTGGAGCATTTCCCCCTATATTTTGGAAATCTCTCCCTCCCTCAAAAACTGTGTTTTTTGTTTGTTGTGCCGGTGTTTGGTTCTCGAGCCCATTAATCTCCTTTTTACCGTACTGCTTTGGGGACGTATTTCTTTGACGAACCTACAAACGAAGCAGAGTGATTGAAGTGATTTACACACATATCTACCTTCTTCTACAATGCTTTCATCACCGATTCATCTCGACGCGAACTCACAACACCTCTTGTTCGGAACCCAGGCTGCCTCTACCGCTGCACCTTCACTGAGAAAAATGTCCCATGGTGCAGGCCCAAACTCAAGACCTCCATTATCAACTACAAGTTCCAACTCCTTCATCCTCGATGACGAGGACAGACACCACCAGCATCACACACAGACCAGTTCACGCGACGGGCTGGAGGCCCGCCCAATGAACAAATTTGACATTCCATACGTTCCGGACCAGATTTTCATTGGTGGCCGTAAGTCGCAGTTGGCTGTGGCACAGTCCAACATCGTCAAGGGACTTGTCAAGGAGAACTTCCCAAGTATTACTTGCCCAATCTTGGCCCTCACGACGTTGGGTGATCAAGTTCAAAATAAACCGCTCTATTCGTTTGGAGGAAAGTCGCTCTGGACTAAGGAGCTTGAGATTCTGCTGCTGGAAGGAATTGGCGATTTCCACAAGTTGGACTTGATTGTGCACTCTTTGAAGGACATGCCAACGAACCTGCCTGATGAATTTGAGCTTGGATGCGTTGTCAAAAGAGAGGACCCAAGTGACGCTGTTTGTATGTCAAAGGGTTCCCAATACACAAAATTGGATGAGCTGCCAAAGGGTTCTGTCGTTGGTACTTCATCTGTTAGAAGATCTGCACAACTGAAAAGACACTACCCACACTTGGTGTTTGAGAGTGTCCGTGGTAACTTACAGACAAGACTCAGAAAGTTGGATGATCCAGAAACGCCTTTCAAATGTATTATCCTTGCAACCGCCGGCTTGGTTAGAATGGGGCTGGAGCATAGAATAACACAACGTTTGGACTCAAACATCATGTACCACGCTGTGGGTCAAGGTGCTCTTGGTATCGAAATCAGAAAAGGTGACGCCCTTATGAAGTCGATTCTCGAAACCATTGAAGATAAGAATGCCACTGTGTGTTGTCTTGCTGAGAGAGCAGTGATGAGAACTTTGGAAGGTGGATGTTCTGTTCCAATCGGAGTTTCTTCATTCTTCAACGAAGAGACCAAGTTGCTTCGTTTGAAGGCAGTTGTCATATCAGTGGATGGTACTCAATATGTTGAGAATGAAATTACCAGACCAATTGAGGATTACAGAGCTGATTCCGAGGCTGTTGGTGTTGAGCTCGCTAATATGTTGAAAGCACAAGGTGCTAAGGCAATCCTTGACGAGATTGACTTTCAAAAGATTAACGAGAAGGATGAATGAATAACGAAATTACAGTACATTAGATGAATCTCAACGACTCAACTTTGAAACGCATTTGCAACGAACTTTTTTTGGACTAAAGTTTATCAGACATATACACACACTTTGTTCAACACGCCACATCAAGAGGTGAGAACAAAGGTGTCTTACTCTGTTTTCTATTCGATCTTGCCTCCACTACTTTGCATGGTTTGTTACAAGTGCCTGTCTCTCCTTTTGATGACTCCGTTTCCTTTTTGTTCAAACTTGTACATAATGGGAGAGAGGAAATGGGCATCACAACATCGGGACGGCAACCTACGATATACCACGAAACCATATCAAACAGTGGGCTTTCTTTGTATACTAGTTTAATAAGGAAAAAAAGGATATTCTCTACTTCAATCAAGGCTAGTCCTCCATATAATCATCCAAAAAGGAGTACGTAATTTTATGTACATGTCTCTGCCCGTTGTAGTTTTGCCCTTCGTGATGAAATTTTTGTTGATAAAATTTTGCTGTGCTTGGAGAAGGCGAGGCATCGAGATTAGTGAAGAGGTGATAAATACACACAGAGCGCTTAACGGTACAACCGGCGGCTAAACAATGTCACAGATAAAAGGAAAGCCAGCAAGGGTACAGGTTGATCCTAATGAATTTGAGGAGGAGCAGCCACCTCAAACAGGTACTGTTTACAACATTTGGTATAACAAATGGAGTGGAGGTGGTAACAACCATGTTTTGGTGAAGTCCAAGTATAAACTGGACGTTGAAAGAGACAGCGGTTATACGAGGGCCGACAAGACGCAGGGTACGGGTTATTTCTGCTTATTCTTTGCGAAGGGGATGTGCTCCAAGGGTAAGAAGTGTGAATATCTGCATCGCATACCCAGAGACGATGATGTCTTCCCCTTAACTGTGGACTGCTTTGGCCGTGAAAAGTTTAGTGAAAACCGTGATGACATGGGAGGCATTGGTAGCTTCAACACAGTTAACAAGACTCTGTATATTGGAGGTGTGCTGACTGATCGGAAGGACGTTCAAGACCGCATTAACGGTGAATTTAAACCGTTGGGCAAGATTTCCAAGATCAACGTCATCTCCGGGAAGAACTGTGCCTTTGTCACTTTCAAGAGTGAGAGCAACGCTCAGTTTGCCAAAGAAGCGATGAATGGACAGAGTCTATACGGTACTGATATACTGAGTGTCAAATGGGCACACGAAGATCCGAACCCTGAGGCCATACGACAAAAGAAGAGAACAATCGAGCAGGAGACTCAGCAGGTTGTCCTGCAGTTATTGGATAAGTACAAGAGACAAAGACAGGATGACGGTCCTCATGTCGAAGAGCCTGAAGAGCCCGAACCTGTACAAGTGGTACAGCAGCTTAAGCAGATCGAGGATACAAAGCCAACCACAACTTCAAACACCAACGGCATACTCAGTGGAGTTTCCTTGGAGCTCCTGAAGCGACTTCCACAGCCAAAGCCCACGGATCGGAAGAGCCTGGTGAACGCATATGAAAGTAGCGATGACGATGACGATTAGAACGCCCAATGTTATGATGCAATCCCTGTACACTCTTATAACAGTAGCTACACGCTGAACAACGACGGCCAGCATATGTTTGAGACTCAGTCCTACGCCACGCTTCAGCCCAGCTACAACCAGTAGCTGTGACATGTTGATGAAAGCCCTCTGCGGATCGAACCTTGCCGTGGCATTTTTATGTGTCAAACAGGCTGCGCAAGCAGCAAAGGGGGCAGAAAAACAAAAACAACAACAACAACAGTAGGCCCACGTTGATAAGAAGTTTCGCTCTGTTTCTCTCCCTTGTTTGCTCTGTACAATTGCATCACGCCGTTGCTGGTCAACCGCTTCACCAAGTACACCGAGCACAACAACGGGAATGCACCTGGTGAAGAGGTCCTTAACCACCTACTCAAAGGACTACAGCGCGCTTGCGCGTAGTTATGAGCTGACACAATCTGTCACCAAGATCCTGCGTACAAGGGACTCAAGGCTCTCACAAACGAGCTCTTTCCAGTACGCGCTTGATAACTTCCGGTCCAACGCAGATGGGTTCTTCTGCTCCAATCAGGACGTCCTGTCCGGCCCGCGCGCTGTTGTTGCCCAAGGTTTGGTGCTCTCTGATAAGGCCATTGTGATCTCTTTAGACACAGGTGGTGATGTCCATGAAACAACCGATGTAGGGTTCTGTATCTATGACAAGTCGAGGAACTCTGTGTACAAGATCCAGCTGGATATCAAGGGCCGGAAGCTATCGAGAAAGTCAGGTATCATGGATAACTTGCTGGCGGTTCCTCTGAAGGTATCGCCAACACAGGCACAGGTGTTCATAACAAGGCTCTTTGGACATTACACACAGCTGATGAAAGGAGATCACGACGTGTGTCTTGTTGGACACAACCTGGAACGTGATTTGAAGTCTTTGATGACTTTGAACGTCAACGTGCCTAGGGCTCTGCAAAAAGTCGACACTGATATCCTATGCAGACAGTTTTTATTCCCCAAAGGTTTGAATCTGGGGAAATTGGCCAGAGAGTTGAATGTCCAGGAGACAAAACCATTCCATCCTTCCGTTAACGACGCATACTACACCATCCAGGTACTTCTCAAGCTTTTAAGCGGGACCGAGTGTGATATACCTTTTGAAAACTTGAAGCTATCACACGAGGAATACCACAAGAAGCTACACAGAAACTTGGATCAATTCGAGGCAATGCTGCAAATACGCAGTTTGGTCAAAGACGTCACCGGGTTCCACGATGAAAAGACGGTGGACCAGGTGATAAAGTTCATGTGCAATGGCTCAAAGAGACCAAGAGACTTTGACATGAAGACCGTCATGCCGAGAATTTACAAAGCACTTCGCAAGATGGAAAGAAGTGTTACTAACCCATGCAAGAATATTCCAAAGACGATATAGATTGTTGTTGTTGTTATACACCTTTATAAACAATATATTCAAACAATGGCTTGTAATCCTTCCTCCAGTCGTTTGAACTCGCTTGGAATCTTGTTGCCGCTTTTTTGCAGGAGCCTTTTCAACTCTGGATACACAGCTTTATCGTAATCCTCTGTTAAGAATGTGATACTTGTACCGTAGTTCCCTGCTCTTCCTGTTCTTCCAATTCTATGGATATACTCGTCACATTTCTTAGTCATTTGGTAATTGACTACAAGAGAGACGTTGTTGATATCAATACCACGACTTGCCACGCTTGTTGCAACCAATACATCTGCACGGCCATCTTTCAGCTGTTTCAGCGCAAGCTCTCTCTGATCTTGACTCTTTGAACCGTGAATCATTGTAACTCTAACACCTCTTGATTGCAAATGTTTAAACAACTGCTCACCGGTTTCCTTGTAATTAACGAACACGATAATTGGAGGCTTAAACTCGTGAGACGTAACAATCCTCTCCAGTCTTTTGACCTTCTTATTCTCCTCATCTTTCCCAAAGAATTCAAACCTTTGTGTGATTCTCTCGTTAACCACAACGTCTCTCGAAGATGCTGAACCAATATTCACAATTGCTGGTGATTTGACGTATTCTCTGGACAACTTCTCCACCTCATTGGTCAAAGTTGCCGTGAACATCATGTTCTGACGTTCACCGTCGGTCATGAAAGTTTTGATCTTCTCAACTTGCTCACCAAAGTTCATCTCGATCATTTTATCACTTTCATCCAATACCAGGAATTTGACCTGGTTCAGCACCAAATAATGACTTTCAAGACAATCTATAAGTCGTCCAGGGGTAGCGATGACGATTTCGATGTTCTTGTTTTGCAGATCTAGAATATCCCTCTCTATTAATTTACCACCGACCAACGATACCGTATCGATCATTGGAAGGAATCTTAGGAATTTGTTCAGCTCAATTTCGATCTGTTGTGCCAATTCTCTTGTTGGGACGAGAATGAGGCCATAAGGACCATCATTCTTAGTAACTTCGTTGAGCCGTGCTAGTTTCAGCACTTTTGAAAGCATTGGTAATAGAAAGGCCAATGTCTTACCGGAACCAGTCTCTGCGACACCTATAATATCTCTCTTTTGCAATGCAATTGGTATCGCAGCCCTCTGAATGGGAGTTGGCTCTTTATATCCCAAGTTTTGGATAATCTTCAACAGGTCAGGCACGATATCGGACTCTGTCCATGATCTAAGAGGATTTGGTAGATTCGTACCTCTTGTGATTATTTCGAAATCCTCCTTCATTATTCTCCAATCTCTAGTCTTCATCTCAGAAAGTGGCTTTCGTGACCAGTGGACATCATCCAAGCCTTTATCTAGCAGTGCACTGTTAAAGCTGACATCTACTGGCTGAATTCCATACTCCTGTACTAGACCGAGATTTGTCGTATCGTCTTCATCTCTCCATTCAAAATTGAACTTGCTTGTTCTTCCATTGACCGCTTTCTTGGTCTCTTGCCTTGTTCTCTTCGACTGAACATCAGCCTCCTTCAGTCGTAAAGGTCTCTTCTTACTGTCCATCTCTCCTTCTTTCCTCTTTCTCTCGGCTTCCGCTAATTTTTTCCTTTCACTCTCCCGTCTCTGTTCGAGCTCGAGTTGTTCTCTCTCTCTCTTTGATAGAAACTTGGGTGCATTCAGTTCAACCTCTTCCCTTTTCCTCGATAATAACTCACGAAGTGATACAACTTCCTTTTGCTGCTGGTGATGACCTCCTCCACCACCGGTGATTGTGTCTAGATCCTCGTCCATTGAGTTGGAGGGCTCAAATCTCAATGGTTCATCGTTTAGCTTCTCGACCCTCTTCTGCTCCAGAACCTGTTGTCTTCTCCGTTCCAGAGCCAGCTGTTGCCTCTCTTTTTTGGACAGTCTCTTTGTATCGCTTGAAGAGAGCATTGTTAACGTGTTCCAATCGGTCTATGTGCCGTCTGAAAGGGTGCGATGTTGACAGTTGAGCTGTAATGTGTCTCTCTGTCTGTTCTCTTATAAAATTTTGATGGACTATTGAGGACTAAGCGAGTCCCATTTCGAGACCACAAAGTCTCAAAAGTCTCAGAACTTTTTAGTCTCCAAAGTCCCGTGCCATGAGTGCACGCACCAACATCTGAAAACACTCCACGCAATGACCTTCCGCATTAGTCAATACACACAGCTTCACACCCGTCAATTGCGCCCAGGAGCCTTACCACACACAACCACTCTGTACCTCTCATACAACACCATCGTCACCTTTCTGATCAGACATTAACCCATCGTTAAAAGCATCTAAATCGTGGCTAATTCAGCCAAACCAGCAAATCACACCACCTCACACCTGGACACCAAACAGACTCCCCCAGACCCCCAGGCCTCCCCCCCCACACAGAATTTCAAACCTCGGCACTATAAAACATTTCCTTATCGGCGTACATCTGTTTTCCTATTGTTGGTGTACGGATGTCCACTCTTTTCCCTCAATTTTGCTCGTTTTCGCCCTTCCACCGTTTGGCCGGGGCCATTGTACAACGCTTTTGATTCCTTCCGCCACGACCAGGATCACTTGCCACCACGACCAGACTGCGAGTAAAGAAGAGGCCCATATTCAACAGATCACACAGGATGTCTATGTTTGGAGGAGGAGCTGAGTGCTCAACAGCAAGAAACCCGCTTGCGCAGTTCAACAAGCATACCCAGGAGGACCGCTCTCTCCAGAGACCTGGGATACAACACCAGTCGTCTCAGCAGAGCATGAGAGAAGAACACCGAATGAACCAGATGGACCAGCAAGTATGTGCTTCCTTTGGCTATGCCTCAGTGTGCTTTGTACTAACACGTGAACACCACATCAATAGCGTATGAACCAGTTCGTCAAGCCACATGATAACTTCAACTTCCAGCCAATGCAGCAGGAACTCCATCAGATGGCACAGCGTCAACCACAGATGAACATGCAGAACAAGCAGTGGGCGTCTGAGTTCCAACCAGACGCTGCTGCTCTGAGATCAAGCGGCTCTGCCTGGTCCTCAGAGTTCAAAACCTCTTCTCCATCACCAATTGCTGCTAACGCACAGATGGCCTCAACTCTACAGCAGCAGCACCAACCGCTGATGAGTGGTGGGAACGTTCTCATGGGCTCAAGACTCGGGTATCAACCGATGTTCCAAGGCTACGCTGGCGCTGGTATGCAGACAGCTATGAGACCTCTGAGTAGCACCGTCACAGCGGGAAATGTCACCACAGAGAACCAAGAACAATGGGAATCGCAATTCCAAGAGATTGATGACCAACTGACTAAGCAGGAGGGTAAACAGGCAGAAGAAGAAGAGTTACTGGATGCGCAGAAGACAGAGGCTGAGGATGAAATAGTCATCGATGACAAGTTCCAGGCCAACTTTGACGAGGTGTGGGATGCGATTCATCAACAAGACGATGATCTCATTGGACAAGAACCCTCTTGGGAAAAGGACTTTGCCACGTATGCACAAAATAGGGCAAACTTTGGCCAGTACAACTTTGAACAGACAAACCAGTTCCGTCATTCTCCAAACGCGTACGAAATTGGTTGTACGTTGATGGATCAAGGAGCCAAGTTGTCAGAGGCTGCTTTGGCATTTGAAGCTGCCGTACAGGAGAATCCAAAACACATAGATGCGTGGTTGAAACTTGGTGAAGTTCAGACTCAAAATGAGAAGGAAATTGCTGGATTAACTGCACTGGAAACTTGTCTAAAGTTAGATCCAAAGAACTTGGATGCACTGATGACTTTGGCAGTTTCCTATATCAATGAAGGCTATGATAATGCTGCATTTGCAACTCTGGAACGCTGGATTGAAACAAAATATCCTCAGATTTCTGAACGTGCACGTACTACTAACCCAAAGATCAACGATGAGGATCGCTACTCCTTGCACAAACGTGTCACTGAGCTCTTCTTGCAAGCAGCACAACTTTCACCAATGGGTGCCAACATCGATGCAGATGTTCAAATGGGATTAGGAGTGCTGTTCTACGCAAATGACGATTTTGAAAAGACTATTGACTGTTTCAAGGCTGCTTTGGCAGTTCGTCCAGACGATGCTTTGCTTTGGAACAGATTAGGTGCGTCATTAGCCAACTCTAGCAGATCAGAAGAGGCGATAGAGGCGTACCATAGGGCATTACAGCTCAAACCCAGCTTTGTCCGTGCACGTTACAACTTGGGGGTTTCATCGATCAACATTGGTTGTTACAAAGAAGCTGCAGAGCATTTGCTCGCTGCACTTTCGATGCATAACGTGGAAGGACTTGACCCTTCAGATTTGAAAAGATATACATCAGTGGCAAACCAGAGTACCAGTATTATGGAGACATTGAAGAGGGCTTTTATTGCCATGGACAGAAGAGACTTACTGGAGAAGATAAGACCAGGTATGGACCTGAACCAATTCAGAGGTGAGTTCACATTCTAGGGGGTGAGATATTTTTTATAATGGATAGTATAAATACTCAATGAAGGTGCTTTTATTTGGTATTCCTCATGCTATATAGTCTTCGACGCTGCTGGATCTCAGATAATGATTATATGGTGACCGGGTTATAATGCCATGGGAGGAACGTTCATCTTTACATCAGAGTATTATCATTCGAGATCGAATGAAGATAGATATAATACAATAAATTGCATCAATGCCAACATTGGTTGTCTACTTTCAGCCTCAAGTATGCATCTTCATGTCCTCACAATACGCCTCTTGGAAGAGTAATTCCCGATTCGGAACAATGGTTAGACAATTCTCAGCTGTGATTGCTATGTTCTAACTTGTTGAAAGAGGCCTGTGATTGTATTTTTGGGAAATATGCTGTATTAGTTGTTATGGTGATGAAATTAATGGATTTTACAATAAAATATGCTATAAATTTGACTATGGTGATGGAATAGATTACGTATTAAATTTTATAATATTTTTAGGAGTTATAATTCTTAGAGGACAGTTCAAAAATTGATTTGATATTTAGCAGAAAATCACCAAATCGATGTAAAATCCATAATTCTCGAGAGAATCAATACCGAACTTGTTAATAAAATGAACCATTACAACCAAAGAGCAATCAACATAACGAAGTTTCCTTGATTCAGAGAAGTACTCGTGGTGTCAGGGTGTCAGTGTGAATATGCATGATGTCTGGATGAAGATGCAAGGGCGACCGCGTAGTGCATCACTGGACTTATAAGATAACGGCCAGTACACACAGGGTGCAAGTCCCGTAGCGTGTATTGCATGCTTTTGGTTATGGACATAGAAGGTCACTGGTAGATGTCATTTAGAATTCAATTGCAAACACTCAGGGCTCATCACAGATCAATTATTTGGATTCAAGAAGCTCAGAAAGATGCAGAGTCATAGACATGTCAAACTAGTCATAGAGTCCGCGATAGACAGAGGGTTGAGTTTTCCATATATCTATAATTATATTGTAGGTGTTGAGTTTGGATAACAACTTCAACGCGTGTAGCCTTTTCAAACCCCTTTAATGATTGTGGTGGTATATGTCAGCACCGTTGAAGGTTCAACCGGGAGAGAAGTCTCTGCCGTCCACATTGAACATCACGCAATGTCGATTAGGAGTGAAAGAAGCAATTGCATTTCTTTCCCCTTGACTTAAGATCAAATAAGTATCTTGGACAAACAATTGAAACTTGCTTCCAGCGTAAACATAGTGTAGTTGAAATGCTACCATATTACACCGCTAAATTCTTACATGCAAAAAAAATAAATGCGCGAGCCCGGAGTCGAACCGGGGGCTCCAAGATGGCAACTTGGAATTTTACCGCTAAACCACTCGCGCTTTTGTTGAAAACGGTAACTTCACGGTTTGCTATTTTGAGTAAGAGCTAAATGGAACAGACAATTTGGCTGAGGGAAGCGCCTCTGACTGGAGTTGACACAGCTTGAGCCTGTTAACGATAGAATACCCAGCAGAATCAGCAGACATAGAACGCGAGAAAGTTGACTGAATCCCTTATATCACTAAAGGTAGGCTCCAATGTGTGGAACCCACAACTGTGGAGACCGTGTTGGCCTATACTGTTAACCGCAATTACAAATATCAAACCAGGCTTTGCAAAGGTATTTAGCCGGGCGAGAGATTACAAGGCGCGTATATGTGGATGTACCGTGGCAACACCTCCACAACTACCGCATCTGGAGATAACCGTTCACTCTCCGTGATATTCAGACCCTCAAGCGGTGTATTTCCATCCGATTATACCTTTTGCATCTGATGGACGCAGCACTGCTGGCAGTACGGAGAGATCCATCACTCTCAGCGTGCGAACAGATCCTTTAAAAGGCATTCAAAAGCTGTGAAATGCGTCCTTGGAGCAATATTGCTTTCACTGCCTGGGTTTGCGAGAGATATCGGTGCGGGTGACGGCGGGAGAAGGCAGATTCTCTACATTGAACATAGCCGACAAACAAGTGTCGCTGAACGGTTAATGGTGCATAATGACGACATAGTTCAGTCTCTACAGCCAAAGACATCAATGGTTAGATCTCCGAGTCATCAATTGTGTGACAAGTTTGCACATATAGCAATGAAATCTCACGTTTTGTAAGCCAATGGTTTGCTTGCATTGAACAGCCATGCGCACTTCTGCCAATACCATCCCGTAGGAGGGGGTTGATGTTATGTGCCCAAAGTGGTTTATCTCTACAATGGATCGAACATGGCACTGTTGGCCCCCCTGTGCGTCACTGTATTTCTCCTCGTTGTAAAGTTCGCAACTGTAATACAGCTAGCTCTGAACAGTTGTGTCTAATTGGCAAGGTTGAGCCAAGTGGACAAAACCGTTAAGCAACGTTTGGGCCTTGGAATGCTTAGACAGCAAAACGGAAAAGACTGAATAGTGCTCACCAGGAGTACTTCCACTCAGATTCAAACACCGAGACCACTAAGGATCAGAGCTCAAGCCTACCACATGATCCAAGCTCGCCGGTTTCTTCTGTTGGAGTGGCACCGGGATAACTGTTGCGCTTATGACGCACCGCTGCGTCTGTTGGTATCAAAAACGCAGCAGAATCAACTGCGCCAGGAGTGTATAGGGCTTTGTCTATATTACACCATATGCATTCAAATTCGACGAATTGGTTGAAATGTGACGCTACATGACATTGGCCAGACGTGCCAATTCACACCAGTCTTTGCAAAGAGCGCACAGATCATCTGGTTACGGGTGTGTAGACATATAGTCTTAAACAGCGGGCTGCGCTGTTCCACAACCACTCTGTCCATACTGGGCACTCACAGAGATCCACCTCTGACAGCTAAAGTATCACAGCATACGAGAACAAATTTCACATTGAACGCACCTCAAATCCCAACCCAGCTCCTCAAATTTCGCATAGCAAAACCAATTGCACATCAATTCATACTCCCCTCTTAAAAACCCACCTCTAAACGGATGAGGCCGTCTCCTCTGAAGGCTTTTTTTTGTTGGAGAGATGCACAGAGTGCAGAAGAGAAAAATTCCGAACGAAAATTCGCCCCAATGCTGCTGCCTCTGCTGTTTTTCCCCTTCCTGCGCTATTAGCCTATTTTTTCCTGTCCTTTTGAAAATCACCTCCACTACTGTGAGAGTGATTTTTCTTCTCTTAAACTGTAGCTGTGTGTTCAATTGAGCGTGTGGAAAGCAGCGTGAGGTCGAGAACGTCGAGGTGTTACACCAAAAGTGAGTGGAACAATTGACTGAACAGGGAGCCACGACCGAGTTTCTAATCTCTGAAGTGGGAAGGTTTGAGCCCGAGGAATATTTCAACATCGGGACTGAGACCCAATTGTGGTGGCCACGATTGAAAAGCGTAGCTGGGAAGGAGAGGTGAAGCCAGGACTACGGAAGAGACCTGCTCGGACAGGGACGTAATTGGCAACAGAGAGAACACACGAGGAGGAAGCAACCTCGAGCGCAGAGCAGACTCTCACATTGGATTGGTGGATCCGACAATGTCTCTCAAGAAGTGGTTAGGTTCATCGGACGATAAGGGTGTATCGACACCGAGCCAGACCACCGCCATGACGACGAACACGACGACAGCGATACTGCCGGGAACGCTTCAGGCACCGAGCCAGGCCCAGCGAGAGGGACCAACGAATAATGAAACGACGGGCGGTTCAGCGACGGGACGTAGCGGTTCCACAGAGGTTTCGTCGTCGTTCTCAGGGGATGCTGATGATACTCCAAGGACACAGCCGAACTCGCTGACGAACAACTTGAAAGAGCTAAGCGTCCTGGACCCCGAGCTGCCGTTTGGTGATGGATCACAGAAGATCTTTGGGCTCGAGAACTTTGGAAACACGTGCTATTGCAACTCGATACTACAGTGCCTGTACTATACCCGTGAGTTCAGGTTGCAACTGTTGAGGAACCCACCGAGGGATGCTTCACAGCCCTTGGAGAGGCGGAAGGTTATGGAAGGGTTGAAGCCTCACCATATTGCGCATGAACAGAGCACACAACAGCCCCAACATCAGCCAGAGACGGAGAAGAAGGACTTAAAGAACAAGACGTCGTTGGCTAGAAGAACGTCGAGTTTCTTTGGCCGTCGGAAGAGCCCCATTGAGGATGAGAATGGCGAAGCTAACGATAACAACAACAACAGCAGCAGCGCTGCGAATGGTAGTGCTACAGCACAAGGAACTACCACCGGAACAGGAACCAATTCCAACACTACGAACACCGTTATTACAATACCAAACATTAGACCCAAGAGCTACAAAGTGATCATCGGACAAGTTGACGACCCCAACGCCACGGTGGAACAAAGAAAGAGAGCCGCACTTGTCAAAGGACCCTTGATAAATTTAGACCATTCTCTGAACAAGAGTGAGTTCCCAGATTCTCTACTTACAGCGTTGAAAGACATGTTTGAGTGTATCAACGAGAACGAGTCCACAGTCGGGGTTGCCCTTCCGTTATACTTTATAGAGACTCTGAAGAGAGAGAACGAACTGTTTAGAAGCGCAATGCATCAGGATGCCCATGAGTTTCTAAACTTCCTCTTGAATGAAGTTATCGAGTCTTTGAACAAGATGCTAAACGTCAAGAAGAATGCAATCCACGATATTTTCCAAGGCTTGTTGACCAATCAAACGAAATGTTTGACTTGTGAGAATATCACAAGCAGAGATGAGACTTTCCTGGACTTGTCTCTCGATCTGACAGATTGTGATGATTTGGAGAGTTGTTTGAAACAGTTCTCCGAAATTGAAATGCTTACTGGAAGCAACAAATTCTACTGTGATAACTGTCATTCGTTACAAGAGGCCCAAAAGAAGATGGGGATCCAGAAATTGCCAAAGACTTTAGCACTCCATTTGAAGAGATTTGAGTACAGTGAGGAACATAAGCGTATGGTTAAGCTGTTCCACAAGATTACATACCCTGCCTATTTCAAATGGGAAAGTGATATTCCGCCGGTAAACCCAAAAGATGGCCTAAAGTTTTATGAGCTGTACGCTGTTGTTGTTCACATCGGTGGTGGCCCACATCATGGTCATTACGTTGCACTAGTGAAGACGCCAACTGAAGGCTGGCTGTTGTTCGATGATGAAATAGTTGAAAAGATTGACCAGGAGTTTGTCCTTAGATTTGTCGGGGGAAACCCAGATTTGGCAACTGCCTATGTGCTGTTCTACAGGGAAATCGACGAGGATAAGTTTGAAGTGTTGAAGAACCAACCAGTAGAGGTGGATAACTTGGAAAGTAAGGTGGCTGCCAATGTCACGGAGACTGATGGGTTCAATTCCAATTTCAGTCTGGATATGAAGGTCGCCCCTGTCAAATCGGAGGAGATTGAATCCGTTTCACCACTGGAGCATTTAAACATCAACAACACCACTATCGACCAAGTCGCTGAACAAACACATGATGATTTGCCCGAGAAGGCAAATGAACACTCTAATAATCACCTTGATGCCCATTCAAATGACCATGCTAATGAACGAGTATCAATGAACTCGAGTCAACATTCCGCGATATCATCTGATAAGGTCAAGTCGAAAGTGTTGGGTAAAAAGTTGAAACCATCACAGACAAGTTCACTACGTTCATCACCTCCTGCTCAGAGTGAAAGAAGCTCGTCATCATCCTCGAGTTTCTGGAGACGTGACTCCAAAGCTGACAAAGCTGAAAAGGATAAGGAAAAGAAAAAGAAAAGAATGAGCATGAGCTTTGGATTTGGTAAAAAGTCCTCTAATAGAGATTGATCTCCTACACCAGTCAATAGAAATTGGACATGGAAACGTGACATTGCTTGAATCCAGAACTACCATTTCCCGTCAACACATGTAATGGCATTCCCACCAACGTAAATGGAGTATCTGTTATCATTGTTTGACTGCTCTTTCACTGTAACCGAAATATGGCCATCCCTACGTAGCTTTCTACCCTGTTTGATGACCAAGTCGCCTTGGAACCCGTACAACTCAGCAAGCAACGATGCATCTGCACCGGCACCACTGCCACACACAGGGTCCTCGACACCAAGGGAGTTCTCAATAAAGAGGTTTCTGGCCTCATAGCTCCCGTCAGGGTACTGGCCAAACAAGCTGTAACCAATGAACCCATTGTTCGAAAGCTTATCAATTTGGCCATAATTAGGAGTGACATTGAGAACGTCCTGTGCTGATGACAGCTCCAAAGTTAACCAATGAGGCCCGTCTTCAACAAGAACGATGGATTTGATCCCATCTCTCTGCATACCAAGAGACTCCGCAACTTCCTCGATCAATGGCTCGTCATCGATAGTGGTATGCTTGTAATAAGGCAGTTTGAACTTGATATTACCAGAAGATTCATCAACAAGTAGTTGGACCAAGCCTGCCCCGCATTGCTGTGTAACTTGACCGTTTCTCGGTCTCACCAGGCCAGCTTCCAGCACAGCATGGCAGCTTCCGATGGTTGGATGTCCTGCGAACGGCAGCTCACGGCCAGTAGTGAAGATTCTCAATTGGTAATCAGCTTCAGGAACAGTTGCGGGCAGAACGAACGTTGTCTCGGAAAGGTTTGTCCAATTGGCAATGGCTTGCATCTCCTCTGTGGAGAGTGTCTCGCCGTTGAAGAAGACAGCCACCGGGTTACCTTTGAACTTCTCAGAGGTGAATACGTCAACCTGTTTGAATAGTTTTG
The DNA here is from genome assembly GCF_001661405.1 of Williopsis jadinii. NCBI lineage: Eukaryota > Fungi > Ascomycota > Saccharomycetes > Phaffomycetales > Wickerhamomycetaceae > Williopsis > Williopsis jadinii. Next base: position 476,533 of record NW_017963657.1, read on the forward strand.
ACATTTTACTGGTGGTTTAATGACTCCACTGAATGTGTTTTCTCCTGATGCCAGAAGGCTTACGGTAGCCTCTTTATATAGGCCAACGAATACACATAGGTAGATGCAACTATGAGTAATCTCCGTGAGCAATAGTGATGAGTAATACTGGCGATATGGTCAGTACCGATGCTCGGCGTATTATTTCGTGAGGAGCAGGCGGAGAGGGGCCCTCTTTGAACCCGACAACCGGCACCTTTAGTACTTCATCAGCACTTCCAATCGAGGGTTATAAGGGTTCCACCTATAAACAAGCACTCTCGCTTGAAATCAACGATGAGTCAAGCATATACACAATGTTAAGCCATGCAATGCGTATCAGGGAAGGCACAGCTCTACTAACTTTCACCAGCCACTACTAGCACACGATCTACAAGCCGCCAAAGGACTACTGTTTCTGTAGTTAGCATGTGGTGATAGCATAGGTTGTCGTTATATAAACAACAGGGAGGAATAATGGCGTATACTCAGATTTCTCGGAGTGTATTTGCTGACATAATCACGGGCAATATTACCCAATACGGTAATTACTGCTTAGGGTAACCGGTGTGCCATTTTCGCAGGAAAAAACGACAAAAAAAGGAAAACACAAAACGAAACGAAAAAAAACACCAAAACAAAAAAGTAAACAAACAATAAACAATCAGTAAACAAACACGATAAACTGATATCTTTTTTTCCTCACCTGGTGAAGAGCTGAGCGATCCGTCTGAAATTGTTGAATAGCTCGGGCTGACTGTTGTATTCTACGTGGGCAGGAGGTTGTAGTATTATTGTTTTGGGTCTTTGAGTTGTGTGTTTGTTGTTGTTTGTTGTTTGTTGTTATACTGTCATTGCATCTTGTCCAAGGACCTCTCTGTATAAACTCTTGAAGTGAGCTGAACTATGCCTCCCAAGAAGAAACCAGCAGCAAAAGCTGAGGCAAAGAGGAATGAAGAGGATAAGAAGAGAACGAATCTTCGAGATCTCCTAAGTCGGAGCTCATCCATGGTCTCTAGACCATTGAAGAAGACAGACACCAGCGAGGTGGCATTGCAGAGGTCTGCGTCGCAGCCGAGCAACGCACCAGCTCTGCGACGTGGTAAGAAGATCAGGAAGTTGAATGCGGACGATATGGCCATCACACCAGACGCTAAACGTGTTCGTCAGACACCAGGAAGATCCACAAGAAAGCAGAACGCATTGGCGTATGAAGAGCACTCCACAACGACACAAGTTGCGCTTCCACTATCAGACACACCGATAATACGGAGAAACCAGGAGATGAGAAATGGCAAATCAGTCAGAAGATCCTCGATGGAGAAAAGAGGCAAGAGAGTGTCATCAATAGGAAATGGGTTTACTGGACTGCCCCACGACCGAGTACCGACGTCTGATTTCTATAAGCATCTTGATTCTACATTGCCGGATCCACACAAGATGAGACAGTTGCTATCGTGGTGCTCACGAAGAGTATTGGATGAGGATAACAACAAACACATCCAGCAGAAGAACATACTTCCATCGAAGGAGTTAACAGCGTTGAATATCGCTAAAGTTATTAAAGAGGAGATGGTACGTGATTTGGTTGATGGTAAGTTCAACATCAGCTGGTGGAACAGGGATGAAGACGAAGGCAAGAGTGAGACACAAGTACTATTACCGAATGAACGCAATGTCAAAAATGCACAAGTCCTGGAGCAGTTGAAACAAAGGCTAAAAGTGTTACAAAATGCCAGTGCACAGTGGGGGTCAAACATGTCTAAACTTGTGGAGTTACCGACAATATCAATGGACCATGTTCCACATATAGAGCCTGATGAAAAATACCAAAGTGTCTTGGACAACTCTCTTATCAACGAACTATCTGCACTCGAGGAATCAAGTTTTAACGATATATCGACCGAGGTGGAGTTTGCCGTAGATAACTTCACCACATTTGTTCATCAGATCAAGTCGTTATCTTCCCTGAAACAGAAAATAATCTCAAAGAGATCGAACGAGCTGTCCAGCATCCTGGACAAGACTATTGATGACGACACATTGGATAAGATCAACAACAACGAAATTAATAAGGACCTTGATACTGATCAGTTGTTGAAGGGTATTGCCAAACTTGACCGTTGATACTCCACCCAATTACATTCCAGGACCAAAAATTCAATTCTCATATATTAATGTTTTACTACACGTTCTTTTTCATTATCACCAAGGTCATCGATTAGTACTGCATACTATTGTAGGCTGTGTGTCTATAGATACTTCTTCCCAAGCTGTTTCACCTTCAGGTCAAATACGGCACTTGTTATCGGGTCGTTCACGTTGTAGAATGGATTTAGAACCGTCTTAACGTACAGATCGTTAACGTCATTGAAGAATTGTCTGATGCTCTCATCGTTCTTTGTCTCATGTAGTAGTAGGAATTTGATATTCCCCGGTGTTACGAATGCTGATATGTAGTACCCGTAGAATTCATCCACAGCTTTCAAGTACAGAGAGTTCGAGCGCCACTGCACGTCTTCAACTATATCAATGGCAGCGTGTACTATAAATGGATTCAGCTCTTTCATCTCCGCAGAGAACTGGTCACGGGCTCGTTAGTACAGTTGGCCTTGCGCTGAATATACACATCCTGGAGGTTAGTCACTCACCTTTGGCACTCCATCGCCTCCTTGACGGTAAGTGCCCATCTCAGCCTCATAGATCGGATTATCAGTGGTCCCTATGAGAGCAAGGTAGTAAGACATTACAGGAATCAGCTGTCGTTAGAATAGTCCATGTCTCTGGAAACGATGTGTTGAAGTGGACTTGATCTGGAATAAACAGGAAACAACTAAAACACCCAGACACCTAAACACCCAGACACACAAAAACCTGAACACCAGCAAACGTCGCAACATCCAAACATCCGCAGACCTTCGCAAGGCTGTGATAACGGATTACATATGTAACGTCTTTTGCCGTTTTCTCGTTTGATATCCATTGAATCCGGCCTCAACAACCAGGGCCGTTGGATCGTACCGTGTACGCTGGTTGCAAGGAGGAAAGGGTTTGGTCACATATGAGCGAAAGCGGTCACTTGTTGGCGCCACCGTCGCAGAGGGTGTCAAAGAGCAATAGGAGTCCACTGACAGTGCCCAAATCAAGAAGCCCACAAGAAGCTCTTCCTCCTGCTCCTGCCATTCAGGGTAACGAGGGCAGAAAGTGGTCAGTTCACCGATCAGGTACGCTGCTATACGCAGGAGCAGCCAGAGACAACTTCGAGTACGATCCACTTGGAGAGGTTGTGGATGCACAGCAGAGAAAACAGTCAGAACACAGCGTAAGGAGCGGGAGTACAACAGCCAACGAGAGCGATAGCGTGAACCTAACGTCCTCATCACAGAGACAGGATGAGGAGGAACAGACGAGGAGAGAACAGATGAAGGAGATTGGGCAGCTCGCGTCGGTGTTTTTGGAGTTGCGAAAGGGTATCATGGCAAGCAAGAACATTGACATAAGCTATAACGATAAGACTGAATTCGAGAAAGAGCCACAGCGAGGCCCGCATATACGATCGATCTCACAGGGGACCTTGAGAAGGACAGAGAAGGTTAAAGCCATGATGAACTTGTACTACTTTGCACTGTTCCAATCCGAAAGACCAGTCAATCCCAAATACGCAGGAGTCGATGGTGTATACAACCCTTTGCAGATCATAAGGAACAGGAAGATTCGCAAGCATTATCACGAACCACCGCATATAACTACTGAAACGCTGAAGCTGCCTTCCGAAGCGTTCAGTGACTCGAAACACAAGATCAAATGGCAAGTTGACTTGGACGAACTCACCCAGGATGGAACTTGGCGAACACAACATTGGCACGAATTACTCAACTCCTATGGAGATTTATGGTTCCCCTCGGAAAATGGTGTTGATAATCACCACCACCATCACCACCATCACCATCGTCATCACCATAGTCATCATCCTTTGCACAACGGCGATGCAAAGAACAACACAATGGTTGAGGTTGAAGAAGAAGATGATGACAATTTCGAAAGATTACACGATAAGTTATTCCTGGAAGACCAAGAAGAAAGAGGAGACGTTGAATATGTGCTCCCCACAATAAGTAGAAGGTCAAGGATTGCCAACAAGATTAAAAGATCCAAATCTCCCTTTAAGACGATCACAGGCCCGGATCAATTCACAGAGAAGGAGAAGACCAAGGTTGAAGTATCATTGGAACCGGCATCCAGATTGCAGTCCCGGAGCACCGAATCAAGCTTCTTGGAGGTGCCTGCACCTTCAAATACGAACATCTTGACTGATATATCCATAGAACCGATGAAGCCCAAAGTTTCAAACCCTACAGAAGTAACCACGAGCGAAAGCGTGAGTGGAATTTTGTCTCCACCAGAGAGCTCCAGTGAGTCGGAAGGTGATGACTTTGCTGATGTGAAAGTTGCCAATCTGTATCTTCGGAAGTTACGCCATCTCAACTGCATTGCTGGATTCAGTGGACAGAACGATATTATCAGAGAAGAACAGTACAAGAGATTCATCAATTACGATGACCTATTCAACGAAGGAGAGGATCTGGAGACCATGATAGGGGACTTAAGGGACACCTACCTGCCAGAGTACGAGTCTTCGCTGTCGACGAAACTGGAGAAGGTTGATAAGATCCACGACGAGTTGGCGAACATATACTCCACGAAAGTGGACAAGCTATTACTCTTGTCAGATCGTACCATCGGTGAGGTGAATACCACACTATCGCTGGAGGTACGTAAACTCACAGAGAGGTTTGGAAAGCTGGGCCCACTGCACAAGAGAAGCGATTCTTTGGTTTCATTTGCGTACTGGTTACTGGAGAACTTGGTTGTCTTGCTCCTGTGGATGATCTGGGTCGGCTTTTCCATAGGGAGATTGATACGATCCGTGATACTGCTGCTATGGAGGATCGTTAAATGGGTTTTGTTTTGAATCAGAGACATTGCCCAAGTGCTAGAATTCGTAATAATGTGATGACCTGTAATGCTTGATGCGTAGACTGGTGTCCGGATGTGTCTGTTAAGCCTTTCCAAACACCGTTGTGGTGCGAACCAATTTTGCCCCACGTTCCTTTGCGACTCTTCTGGATTTGTAATGGGCTCTTCTCTTCAATCAACAGGCTTCAATCACTTGAAGCCATAGCATCAGAGCCATGTACATTCAGAGGATCATAGTGGAGTCTTTGGCAGCTTCGAATATCATCAAGAAGGTGACATCTGTTGGCGATGACGAGAGGCCGGTGGTGTTCTGGCACGGTTACGGTGATAGCTATAACTCTACAGCTATGCAGCACGTCATTGGAATAGTGCGAGAGACCAAGCCTGATTCGTACACCTATTCGATTAAGCTGGACGACGATGACTCGAAGGACCAACGGTTATCCATGTTCAGTGATGTCAACATGGATATCGACTATGTTTGCAAACAGCTCAGGGAGGTTGATTCTCTTGCCAATGGCTTTGACATGATTGGGTTCTCTCAAGGAGGACTGTTTGCCAGGGCAGCCGTTGAGCGATGCGCACTTCCCGTTCACACACTGATAACGTTTGGATCCCCACACTCTGGTATATCGGACCTTCCAAAGTGCTCTCCAAATGATTGGCTCTGTAAGAAGAAGAACGACGCATTGACCAAGCCGGGAAACATTTGGAGAGATTGGGTACAGAATACCATCGTGCCAGCACAATACTTCAGAAGAAGAGATGACTATTACGAATATCTGGAAAAATCTGCCTTCCTCGCTGATGTGAACAACGAGAGAGAAAACAAGCAACAACTGTACAAGGACAATTTGGGTTCCTTGGAAAGACTTGTACTCATACAATTCGAGCAGGACCAGACAGTTGTGCCAAAATGTACAGCTTGGTTCTGTGATGAGGACGATGAGGGAAACTATGTGAGCTTCGTCGACACTAAATTCTATCGTAAAGACTTATTAGGATTGAAGTCATTGTACGATAATGGACAGATAGATTTCTTGTCCGTTGATGATGACCATATGTCATTCTCTGACGATTACCTTAGAGAAATAGCACAGAGGTACTTGGGCAAAAATTCCACGGCATAGATTGGTGTTATTTTTGAATCAAGAGCTTCGAGGCCTTCGAAGCTTTCAGTTTGCTTATTTTGCTTCTCAGTGGGGGATTGAACCGTTACTTTTCGCTGATACAGGTTCCCCATCAACTTCCTCCTCTCTTTCATACAACATCCCCTGCCTTTAATTTTGATGAACAAAGAACTCGACATCTTCGTAAGAGGATGTAAAAGGGGGCTTTGACACTTTCGTTGTGTAACATTGGTTTGATGCACCACAGTATGCTTGGATCAGTCTGGTCATCGTTGTTTCCCGCTTCAATATGCTCTTTTCGCTCGTATATGCCAGATCTCAAGAAAATGATAAATTGGACACCCTCACTTCTTCCTGAGTCATTTCTCACGATAATTAGATCTTATATTGTTTGCTGTTCACGGTGATTGGATTCGTGGAAAGTTTTGTCACCGCTATGAGTTAAGTATCTTCAGAAGTGCTCTTGGTATCGGAATCAACCAAGCTTGTGTCTTCTGATTGTTGTGACTAAGGATATAGAGACAGTCTCAGGCTCTCTTAACCAGTTTGGAGTGCTTTGTACAGTGCCTTCCTGACAACACCGGCAACGGCAACCTTTTGACATCCTTTAGTAAATAGATTAATTGGAACTTGAATAGCAAATAGTAGTATTGCGAACTTTGGCTTGTATTAACAATGGTGTACAGTCATGTACTGTAACAGTCAGCGTTTCAGCTTTAGATACTTGCAAGCTGTTGGGGGCAGTAGTACTGTTGATTTGTCCTTCTCTGGGTAATCGAGTGCCACCGTTATCGAGTTCTGTCCTTATATGACCGATCATCTGGATGTGAGAAAGAACTGCGATGTGCTCAAAGCTTTTGAAGGCGTGTTTCGTAAGCCATTGTATATGATAATGACTGCCAACATCGAGTTGAGACAGCATAGCGGGGATAGAGCTCTCAAGTAACCTGAGTATGACGCTGAAAGACGCCTTCAGCAAGCCAACCAAATGATTTGAGTCTCTCTTTGTCAGCAAAACATTTTACTCAGCTTGCCTTCGGTCTTTAGGCGTGCTTGAATTCAAATACTTCGCCTTGTTTGACTGACATCGCAGGGTTCCAAGAAGCCCTCATCAATGGAACACTCAACACCTCCAAGCTCTTACACATTAATGAGATGTGCTTTCTTGTACCATTCATCAGAATTCTTCCACCATTCAATCAAGTCCCGTAGCACGAGATACAACACAGCTGCGATCCTCAATACAGGTGGAACCCAAACATAGAGAATGCGACTCGTTGAAACAGCTGGCAGTAAATATATCCTTTCCCTCAAAGAATACGGTCATTGGTTGCACCAAATGCGTACCACTGGCACCAGTGCTGGGAGAGTCACCATAATCACACACCATCTCAGCCTACAACGACCGTTGTGTACGTTTAAACACGCAATGGAGGCATCGTCATCAGACAGAAGCTCATCGCCAAATCCACCATAGAAATCAGTGGGCGCTTGAACGTTGTGATGGGCGGTTCAGATTCAACCGCATCCCACAAACCACCACAAGCAATCTCCCTCGACAAGACGTGCCAGATGTGTATTAAGCCGTGGAGATATTGAGCCGCTGTTGCTGTCGTTGTTGTTGTTTTGATGTAAACAGCGCTGACGTGAAGTACCCGCGCGGTTCTACAACAAGGGAAAAAATACACACAGGCAATGATTACAGGCTTTCACGATGACACTTGTAAAGCGTTGCAGAACAGTAATAAATCCAGTGATAGGCCTATTATTTCTCTGAAAAGTTTCTTCAATTGTTTGTTGTTCAGCAGTACTAACTACTAACCTCAACCATTAGCTAGCTTGAATCAATGGCGCAGGCGAACGAAACCGTGATTAACACACCTGTTGATGAGGCGAGGATTGTGCCTCAGAGCTTGAAAGAGCACGAGAAGGTCTCAGACCCAGCCATAGACGCCAGTAAGAGTCCTGAGACTGAGTCCTTTGTGGTGAACTTCGATGACGATGAGCTCCTTGAAATCGATGAAGAAGAAGAAGGAGGCGAAGGAGAACAAGATGAGCCTGTAAGAGATTTACACACTGAAGAAGAGATAGAGAGCAACGAGCCAGAGCTGGAAGCTCTGGGCATGAATGTTTTCACTCCGACTCCAATCATTATCCAAACCAACAACTTTCCCTATCTTCTGGCACCAATACCTCACGAGCTTTTGTCCTCTTTGCCTTCAGAGTATGAGGGTCTGGTGACATTGCTTGATGAAGCACCCATGCCAGGATCGACCCTTTATGAAGTGATTGACAGTATCAAGCAGAAGTTCAAAGAACTAGAGAACCCGTTTGATGAGAAGGATGAGCTGTTGGTTTACTTCAAGGAGTTTGACATAACCCTTGTTGATACATGCGTTCATGCCCACGAGGTTCTTCTCAGTGAAGTATACGAGGCGTTTGAAGCGTTGAAGAGGTTTAAGGGATCGGACGCTCCTCATTGTCTTACACTGCTACTGAAACCTCAAAGGGCATTTGTTACTTTGTTGGACGAGCTGAGAACTGTTAATGGTGATCACGTGGATCCTGGAGACGATACGCTTGTACGCCAATTGGATGAGGAGGCAAAACGTGACTCTGTGATGTTGACTGCCGAGGACTTGAAAGATTTGGACGAATCTCTTGAGTCTGATAATGGCAACTCAGAGGAGAAAACCACGGAGGAGGTACCATCGGCGCATGAAGTGCTTGAAACCATTGAAATAGATCCAGAACCCATCATCATCACAGAGGAGCCTCATCTCTCCATAGAGAACGATACAGAGCAAAAGACCAGCATTGACGAATCAACTTTACAACAAGACACTACTGATACCGGCGATGCTTTGGAAATCGATCAGACCGAAACTTATACCGAGACTCAACCTTCGGCTCCCGTGATAGGAAGCAATAATAGTGACAATTCTTTGATTGGTGAAGCTGAAAAGGGAGGACAGGAAGATGAAGACCATGATAGCAAGAGAAGTGACCACCTTACACCCACAGAGAATGACGAAGGGGAGAAAAGCGCATCTGCTGAAGCGGAGAATCTGCAATCTGATATGGCGAAGGTAGCGGACGAGCAGTTGAAAGATTCACTTATTAACGAGGAGCATACCAATATCCCAGGAAAACACCCATACGATGAAGATGAAGAAGACACGATGGAAGAACCCGTGACGAAGAAGCAAAAAGAGCAATCAATTCTATCAAATGTGTGATCTTTTCACACATTTGTTGGTATTCCTTAGCTAATTGCCGAAGACTTCCCGGGTTTCCTCGTGCCCTCGCCCTAAATAAACAACCATTGATCCCTTCAGCTTACAAGCATGTACTCCTGTCGAGCAGCCATCGAGCCACGCAGCTGGGATGAGCCCTCGTTAGCCCATCTTGGACATCACTCAAGCTAATATCCGTAGCTGACTACCACGTTAAACCCATCCTCAGATACCAACATACCTCCAAAACAACTGTCCCTTTGGCTCCATCCATCACCCACCGAGACCAACACCCCGACAGAACCCATAACAGTCTCCAATTGGCCCAATCTTCCCTACAATACAGTATCTTCACCATTGATTCAGCTTCTTCATAGTAAAGCTCCACATCCTGTGTGGCGCGTAACGATTATCACCACCACTCGGTTGGGCCACGAACAGATGGACGGACGATTTTGAAACGTCAACAGCTTTTCCAGCCTTTGGATCAAAACAAAACACAGCCAGCGGGTATCAATTGGAAGGGTTTACATTTGATTCTGCAGTTTGTGTATTCTTTGGAGATTTGCTTTGAGGACTCACTGCTTTGGAAACTTGTTTTTGTGCCAGACTTGCTGATTTGATCTAAGCCTTTTGGACGCGTCGGTATAGAACCACCCCTTTCTGAAGAAGAAGAAGAACAACAACAACAACAACAACATCATCATCATCATCATGGCTATTCTCGCTGCTTCCATCATTACCCGTAGCGGTAAGGCTATCCTATCGAGACAGTTCAAAGAGCTGACCAAGAACAGAATCACCGAGCTTCTGGCAAACTTCCCAGCTTTGCTGTCCGAGAACAACACGCAACATACCACTGTTGAGGATGAACACGTTAGATACGTCTACCAGCCACTGGATGACCTCTACATTCTGCTGATCACCAACCGCCAGTCCAACATCCTGCAGGATATCGAGACGCTGTCCTTGTTTGCCGAGACCGTCACCTCACTGCTGAGAGTTGTGAACGAGAATGAGATCTTTGACCATGCCTTTGAAATCCTGAGTGCGATGGATGAAATAGTGACTCTTGGATACAGAGAGAACCTTTCGTTCATACAGATTAAGGCGTTCTTGGAGATGGACTCGCACGAGGAGAAGATCCAGGACATCATCGAGCTGAACAAGCAGATGGAGGCCACTGAGGAGAGAAAGCGTCGTGCCAAAGAGATCCAGAGAAAGGAGAGGGACCGTCGTAATAACCAGTTCAACACCCCTGCTGGGTTCCAAGGGGGGATGGGCTCTACAAACTCGTTTGCTCCTACTCAAGACTACTCTGCTCCTCAGACAAACTATGCGCCAACACCTGTCGATCCAACCCCATCTCATAGACCTGCACCAAGAGGACGTGGGTTGCAGTTGGGCAAGTCGAAGAAGTCTTCGTTCGAACCAAGCTCTGCTCCATTGATCTCTGAACCAGAATTACCTAGACAATCTATCCAAGAGCCACAACAACAGTACCAGTCTGCAAGACAAGAGGCCACACCTCCTGTCGATGATAAACCACTGAACAACGGTATCTTGGTTACATTGGAGGAGAAGGTTACTGCTGAAATTACTAGAGAAGGTTCCATTGTCTCTTCTGAATTGAAGGGTGTTCTGCAACTACGTATCAATGATCCAGAACTTGCGTTGGCTAAGATCTTGTTAGAGGCTAAGAAGGACGATGGCGTTCAGTTCAAGACTCATCCAAACGTTGATAGAAATCTGTTTGCAGGCTCCTCTGTAATAGGGTTGAAGAACCCAGAAAAGCCATTCCCATCAAATGACCAGAACTTGGGTGTCTTGAGATGGAGAGGTGTTGGTAAGGCCGATGATAACAAGTACGTTCCAATCCAGTTCACCACATGGCTCACGGCCAATGGCAACTCTACCGATGTCACTTTAGAATTCGAGTTGAACGATAGCTATAATGAAGCTATCACGAACATTACCATCCTGGTTCCAGTTTATACCGATAACGTTGAGCTCAAATCTGAGAACGCCCAAATCAGCGAGATTTCTGATGAAGGTATCATCTTCCAATTGGAATCGTTGTCACCTGGTGAGAATGGCGTCTTGGAGTTCTCCATTGGTGCCAACGAGGACGATCTTTTCCCAATTGAGGTTAGCTTCACGAGCGAGAACCCTGTGAACACTTTGGGCCATGTCAAAGTGTTGGACGTGGTTAGTGTTTCTGATGAAGAGTCTCTCCCATTCGATTTGATATCTGAGTTGACTACTGATGGCTATTTCATTGTCTAAAAAGGAAGACCATTTGTATGTATAATACATAATAAAAGAGAATAAAAAAGATTACAGAGTGATATATTGTCAATGGAAGTCGTGACTTGATAATAGAAGAATGCCTTAGGAGACTGTATAAGTCTGCCCTGGAAGTAAGATTGTGAAGTTGACCTCCAAGTTGTGTAATGTTTTCAATTCTGTTAATTCACCAAGGATGACTTCTCTTGGGTCTGGGATCATTGCATTCTCGTGCTTTATATGAGTGATCAACACTTCTAACCCTTCAAGGGTTTCAGATCCATTCAGGGACCTTACCATGTCTCTGAGTCTCAGCAGTTCTTGAAACAGAGTTGCTGGGGTCAAGTGACCGTACAGTGGCTGATTGGCATCAACATTAGGCGTTGAGCACTCAATCATGACCGTCCTTAAGCTTCCGTCAACGATCATTGGTGCTACATGCTGCCAAATCTTCCAATTGAGACCTTCATTAGGGGTGTCTGGGTCATCGGCCTCAAGATCTCCAAACATCAGTATCGATCGTTTCAGGACCCTATGCGATATGACAAAGCTTGTACTCGCGTAACTCTCTGATGACGTTAGCTCTCCGTGCTTGACTTTGAATGGAGTGACGGTGTACGTGCTGTTGATGGCTTTTGGCACGTGATCCTCCATCGAGCACAGCTGTAAACAAGAGCCTTTATCACTTGCGGTGAGATCTGGCCATATGACATTGTTGAACACGTTTTCTCCAAGAGCCTTGCACGTGGAGTCCAGTCCATGGACCCTTTTCCCAGAGTGTGCGCCAAAAGACGGGGAATTGATAACCAGTCCGGAACAGTGGTCCAGGTGAGGATGTGTCAGCAGGTAGTTCTTCACCATGTGGTTCAGCTTCCACGCCACCTGCATTGGAGTAGACTCACACTGTGTATCCAGCTGCATTCCGACTCTCTTGATGCCCCGTGACGTGAACTTCTCAAGGCACGAGACCTGGTCCTTTGTATAGAAACTCAGCGATTTGGTCGCCATGGAGTCGCCTTCTCCACACAGCTCGTCGTAGACGATCTCACATAGCTTTGCCAAACCAGACCCACAGTCCACTGCAACTATCTCGTCCGTCAGCTCTCGCTCCAGGATCTCCTGGTACGCCACCCTGGAGCTCTTCACGAGATAAGCGCTGGTGCCAACCTCAAGAGTACCACCAGAGCAGCCCAGTACTGTGATGTCAAACATTGCAAAACACCAAGGGCAATGGTTTCTTCCTGCTTCGTATACCAGCACAGAGAAGTCTTAACAAGATGGCACTGGCAGCGTGTTCCACCAGCAGCGATGATCTTTCAAGGAATTAATCACCAGCCTGGAGGGGGTGGTTCTCTCTGTCGTATAAATAGGGAGCAATTTGTCTCCAACTAATGTCTTAGTCCTCTTGATAGGCAACACAAGACGCAGATGCCTTACAATTGAACCAAGGAGCGAAACCTGTGTCCCCAGTTTGGTACGTGAGTTCCTTCTAGAAGCTCTTCTGGAAAGATCTTACAAAGGGCGAGGGGGTGTTTAGGCAGAAGCCTCCCCTTCCCATTGTACGGCAGCTACAGTTAGGGGGGAGGAGGGAAGCCCGCCTGGGCTGCTTTCAGCCACCTTACTGGGTGACAATGTTGTTACGGGCAGAGGGCAGCTGCGCTGGGCTGATAGGCGGGCTGGGCAGGCAGGACGCAGACTGCAGTACAGAGCCTGGGGACAGAGCCTTGGGGACACAACGCTAAGGACGGTGTGTATATAACGGTGGCAAGGCGCAACCGTAGGGGCTTGCGGTGTACCAATTTGAACACTGTACTATCTATAACTGTTGGCCAGGCTACATCAAAAGCTGTGGCATCACCTCCAGTAGCCTGAAACGTATGATGGGATGATAGTGCTCGGAAGCGATTCCGTAGCCATTCGTTTCCCTCAACATCGTGAAGAGGAAGAACTACAGCTTCCACCATCAATGCTGAGTTTACAGAGGGGCACTGCATCCAGGCCACAGGGGGTGGTCTAATTGGTACTCAGTTGTATCAATTGGCGGTCTTTGAAGGTGACGATGCATTGACGTTGCCAGTTACATCAGATACAACGCATAAATGTACACACAGGGCCAAACACCTGGTGCTAATACACATTCAGGGCTCTTAGAATTGCACACATATTTCTATCAGTGCCTTGCTTGAAATCAGGTATTGCAACCACACTGCCTCTTAGATGGCAGACTCGTACACAGCCAACCAATTGAAACGCGAGTGCACAGTCAAGGTCCTGCTCTCCAAGTGTATCACACATTAGACAGAACAGAGTGTACATCTAAGGACAACGGCTCAACAGATTGGACTCACCAATATCTAGTTCAGATCAACATACAGGGAATTTCAAGAACGGATTACATTTCAAATACAAAGCTCTAAACAACCTGTGTACCGTAACCCTTAATATCCTTTGCGAATCTCCAACTCTGGTTCTCAGATTTCAAGTTCTTTTCGAAAACAACCCCCTTCTCCTTGGTAATCGTAATCAATGAGTACTTGTCAAGGGATCTGGCATCTCTGTAGTAAAGAACCTTCATACACTCCTCAATGGCCTTTCTTGCAGTCGCCTCATCGATACTCTCAACGTCCTCCTCTTTGAAAACAACCTTTCTCAATAATGGAATTGCCAAATGTGCACCAAAGCCCGTGGCGATAGTTGGGGATGAGTATGTCACTCCTAAGAGGTCAACGTATTTGAGGAATGGCTTACCATCTTCAAGACCACCAACGACAACAGAGTTCCACAGGGGGTCCATCTTGGATCTTCTAGCGTAGAACACTTTTTGTAGATACTCATGTATGTGAGGCGCCCTCAAAGAGTGTCCATCGTAGTCATATGAAGTTTCAGTCTCCAATTGTTCGAGCAAACGTCCCACCTCTTGAAGATCAGATATGTCACCACTTACACCGACAACGGCGTTCTCCCCAACAGGGAATAGTCTTTCAACTTCTGTGAATCTGGCAAGAGAACCATACGAACCCAGGTTATCAGCAGCAATGATGATACCGTCACGGAACTTCATCGCTATCACGGATGTACCAGTGACAATTGGTTGTTGTGTATTCATCTTTGGGTATTCACTACTGTTGGCGCTGGAGCCATGTGCGCTCGCATTGGCAATAGCAGTGTTGTATGCGCCGTATGTCGCATCGCTAGGTCTTCCCCATCTAAAAGGATCGTGGTCCATGTTTTGTTTTACTTGTGTCTGGTGTGTTGAGATGAGCCGCCCAGACGTGTTGGTGTGTTTGTTTACAAGTGGCGAATCTTCACAGGCCGCACAAACACCATCAACACTTTTCCGCGAACACGTTGTGTACTTTGTAGTTTGAGGGGGGGGGGGCTAATGGGAAGAGCAGAGCCTACGAGAGGAGCCTACAATCGCAGTTGAAACGATTTGACTAAATATGGTTAGAAGGTATATACTCTGTGTGCGTATGGGTGTCTGTGTGTGTTTTCTGCTGCATTTCCTGTGAACCAATTGCTTTTCTCCCCGTCTTTCTCGTGCCCTGTTTTATGCTCTTGCCTTGTCATGGAGGCATGAATGTGCGGGAAAGAACATCCATCAGATCAATACACCAGCACCACCGCCGTTGACGGCCTCGATCTCAGCTTCGTCAAAGACAGGCGATTGGAATCTTCTAGGCAGCTGGAACACACTTGTGTAGTCATATGGCTTATCGCTTGGTTTCAGTCCAGATGGTTTCTGCTGAGCAGGCTGGGAGCTGGCCTTTGGAGGTGGTGATGCAATGACAAGTTTTGGCCATTTCTCCATCAATTGGGAGATCTGGAGCGTCCCCTCGCCGTTAGGTACAAGGCCTCCAGAGCCAAAATGCGGCTTCACAGCAGAATCAACAGCTTTACAAAGGTGATGTTAGTAAACTCCACCATGCCTACACCTTTGGGAAGCCCTTCAGACGGGTTACAGATACTCACCTGTCTTCACGTGTGGTCCGCCAACAAACTTGATGGAAGGAATATGCTTAAGTAAACTCTGTGTAGCACGCATTGTATCTGCTGTTGTTGTATCAAAACGCTCAGTATCAACCAACCACAACGAATGAAGAGAGGAGGATTGTGTTTTCCTACTCGGCCTGAATCGTCCCTCGTTAAAATGTAT
Source organism: Williopsis jadinii (assembly GCF_001661405.1). Classification (NCBI taxonomy): domain Eukaryota; kingdom Fungi; phylum Ascomycota; class Saccharomycetes; order Phaffomycetales; family Wickerhamomycetaceae; genus Williopsis; species Williopsis jadinii. The sequence continues at coordinate 492,336 of NW_017963657.1, forward strand.
GGGGGAGGGTTTTTCGCCAATTTTGCGCGCTTCGGGTTTGCGGAGCCTACTCGGTCAATTTGGTGTTGGGATGTATTTGAACTACCGGTTGGTTTTATACATAAGTAAGGGTAAGAGCAGAGAGAAGCTATACAGAGCTCACAATTTGTGTGCTTTGTAGGACAAGATCTGTGCAACAGAGTCCTTCACGGTCTTTTCCAGTGGGATCCATGTCAACCCAGTGGCCTGTTGAGTCTTTGTTGTGTCGTAGTAAGCCTGTGTCTTTGCAACCTGTTCCTCAGCACCCTCAGGTTTACCCTTACCAACCTTGCCATCGAGCTCTGGGAATGAATTGTGGATGATGTTCAAAAGGGTTTGTCCGTTGAACGCGCCATTCACAGGGAACAATCTGAGCCCTGCAAGAGAGTCCTTCTCGATTGGAAGTACGTGCAACTTTGCAACGTCACGTACATCAACTGACAGACCTACAGGTGCACTGAGGTATTCGGCGTAGTCTGCCGGTGTGGAGAGCAGTTGATGAACTATCTCAGCAGACGTGTTCAGTGTTGGGTTCTCCAATGCGTCTTCAAACAGCTGTGGTCCAAGAACATAAGGCGGATTGACAGTGGTCAAGGTGAAATTTGGCTTCTCAGCCTCGACAAACTTTCTAGCAAGCACCTCAGCACACTTCTTAGAAGCAGTATAGGCCTTGTACTGATCGTCAACGTCTGACCATTCAATTGGGTTCCAGGTGTCCTCTGTGTGGATGAAACTCTTATCACCAGATTTGGATCTGTTGGCAATAGCAGCAAACGAGGAGGTGACAACAACGTGCTTGACCTGTGGTGCATATTCCTTGATTGCCTCCAATACGTGTTGAGTACCCTTTGTAGCTGGAGTCAAATAAGCATCCTCAAAGGACTTGTTCAACCCGAAGGAGAACGGAGACGCAGTGTGTAACACTTCGGTAATCTCTGGATGCTTCTTGAACACATCGTTAAAGGCACCTTCAGCGGCAATGTCTTCAACAAGCTCAAAGGACAAATCACCGTCTGGGTACACCTTCTTGAACTGAGCGGTAATTTTATCAGCCTTGGATTGCGATCTGACTGTTCCGATGACTCTGTAGCCTTTACGAAGGAGCTCGTCAATGACGTGAAGAGCAATGAAGCCGGATGCGCCGGTGATGAGGACTGTAACAGGAGCCATTTGTGTATAACCAAGTAAAGATTGATTTATTCAGACCATCAGACACGTTTGCCCCTTCTTGATATATATAAGCGATGAAAGTGTGGAGTTTAGTCCGCAATCGATTGAGGTTATGTGGACGATTCGGGAAACTGTTAGCGTGAATGGCGCCCGCGCGTAGTCCTCCGAAACAGGTAAACGACGCTTTCCCGTGTTCTCTTTGGGTGTTAACCGTGTGGCACTTAAACTGATAGCATCATGGGGAATTGGACTAGATGAACAATTGGCCTTAGTTATGGGCTCAATTACGATGGTTATATAAAGGTATTTCTCTCAGCGTATCCTACAAGTTGTGCATAGTTATAGCCGTTATGCCATTTTGGGTTTTCGAACTGTGTAGGCGTCCCAGTAGCGGATGTTGTTAAGAGAGCTTCAAACTAGTATGGGATGTGATTGCAACTTGGCTTGACATGTCTAAGCCTCAATTGAAGTGTGTTCGGGAGATGTATGGCTTTGGATACTCCAGTTTCAACAGTAGATCCTAGCTAAGCTGTATTACACGTTTAAGAGACCTTTCTTAGATGTACTTTAACTTGTATACTGGTGGAGGCATTTCTCCCAATGCTCGATTTCGACTGTTGTGAGAGATGGCAGGACAGAAGGAACAGCTTCAATTGGGCTTGTGGATATGATAAGAGGACACGAATCACCTCAATGACAGCTGCTGCGGAGCAACTGTAACAACAATGTTCCAAGACCTACCCCAGAAATGCTGCATGTCCGCGTTATCAACAGCGTCGCGTCAAGGATCGATAGATGAGTTAGACAAGCTATATAAACCGTGCTAGTTGGGGATTGAAACTCGCCGTTGCTGATTGGAAACTGCACTTGAACAATTACAACCAAACAATCTACATAACACGTTCAAATTTTGTTTGTAAGAAACACTCTGAAACATGATTAACTATCCATTCACTTTTGCAATAATATCAACTCACAAGCTGCTAAACAGACCAATAAACGATTTTCGAAGAAAGCGGTTTTAGCTCAGTCGGGAGAGCGCATGACTGAAGATCATGAGGTCCTGTGTTCAATCCACAGAAATCGCATTTTTTTTTCCTTCGGAAATCGCAACACATTCTGAAATATACGCTTGCATCAGTGTAACTGTCAGAACGGGTACTAAAATCTTTGTTTACATTTCGCAAATGTTGGTGAAGTACTCACCATTTATTCACGGGATAAGACATCCAAGCACGCACAGATGTCTGAATTATCAACTCCTGTACGTGGTTCTGACGAGCAAAAGAAGCTCCACGATGAGCTGTTCAAGAAACACCACGTTCTTGCCCCAAGAGATCCAAACGTCTCGCTCTCCTCTACGAAGAGCGACACCAACGACAGTGCCAATTCAACCTTTGATTCCGATGCTAATTTTTCTATAATCACACACCACCAGGTTGCTAATGACCCACAGACGCCTCGGTACAGAGAAGAGTTCAAGAGGAGACCAAACACCGACCTGGACTTGTCGCCGGCTGAGCCATCACCACGTAAGAAGATCTTAAACGGCTCGCCACGGAGCCTTGGTGTGAAGAATGTATCAAACTCTTTACACAAGCTGGCCTTGTCCAATAGTAACACTGGATCAAGTGCACCATCTACTGCTGTGCTGGAATCCCAATCCCAGCCACCTAGTAGTATCATGAAGAAGTCAAATTTCAACTACGACAGAGAAACTTCAAAGAGAATGGTTGCAAAGATTCCAGAGCTGTCATCAGCTATTGACTCCAATGGGGAGCTCAACCCACTCAAGGCGTCGAAAGCTGTCACCTTCTCTCCAAGGAAACAGTTTATGAACTTCCCCAAACCGGGGAAGTATTCAAGTCCTTTGTCAGATGCAATCAATGGGAAGCCTAGATCTGTTAGAAGTCCATACCTTCGGTCACCACGGAAGGTCAAATCAACAGGGACATCTTCAAGCGACTGGGTAGATGACGATCTACAACAAGAGGAGGACGAAGCAGGCCGCGAACAACAGTCTAAGAAGAACCAATCGAGGAAGAAGAGGTCGTCGTCGTCGACCAGAGACGGAAAGGGTATCATGTCTGCGATATTCAATCCTCACACTCCGTATATCATCTCTCTTTATCTCCAGCTGTTGTTCAACGTGGCTATAGTCTCTATCTTGCTGTACTTTGTATACACTTTTATCTCCACAGTGAGAGCAGATGTGGAAAACAAGGTTGATTCATATGCCACGGATATCATCCAGGAGATTGCTATCTGTGCCAGAGAGTATAGCAGAAATAATTGTCAACCAGGCCATCGTGTTGTTGCACTAGAAGCTGCCTGCTCTGAATGGGAAAAGTGCATGAATAGGGACCCCACCACCGTTGGACGTGCAAGAATTGGTGCAGAGACATTTGCCGAGATCATCAATGGATTCATCAAGCCAATCTCTTGGAAGTCGATGTTCTTCATCGTGTTCATAACAGTTGGCTCATTAGTGTTGACCAATGCTGCGTTCGGCACGTATAGAAACTACTCCGGAGAGGATCTTCGTCCACCACCACAGCAGTCCTATTCTGACGTGCCAATGACACCTCACATCCTGCAAACACCTCACCAGACACCGTACAAGTCGTTACAGGTGAACCCAGCCTATACGAGATACTACACACCAAAGGCGTCGTCTCCAAACTCTGGTGCTTTGGTGAGACAGAGAAACAGAAGCGCAAAGAAGTCTAAGAAGTGATTGTATAATTGAGTGTTTAATACCACGTGATACTGTGGACTGTTCTACTCCATGAACTACACAGGTACGTAGACAAGATAGCTCTGTTCCTTTTATGTCTTTGTAGTGTATCGCCTTCCTGCCAGCCGCTAAACAGTACGTCTATCGGTCAAATAGCGCACAACCGGACCAAGACCCGTCACCTCAACTGTCTTTTCATACCACGCAAGGAGAATGCCTCCTTGCTGCTGGCCCTTCTTAGAGGCCATTCCTTTGTACAAGTATTTGAGAAGCGCATTTTGTTGTTCTAGTGAGAGTGACTTGACAATCGATGCAATGTCGGTCTGCTTCGTGGCGCTAAAGATGTCAATCACAGTGTTGAGGTAGAGCTCCTTGGACTGCTCATCTGCTCCGTATGGCGGCTCGTCAACCGCCAGCAGAATAGCATCACCGTGAGACCCCTTCGAGATCAGTGTACGGATGTTGTTGATCTTGGAACTAACCTCCTGCGAAGACACCGGAGGAACCTCCGGTGTGAGCTCCTCCAAGGTCATTGTGTTCTCCGGATCAAGAGCATCAATGTCTATTCTTCTCCAGTCTTCCATTCTTTATCTGCTTGTGTGTATATTGGTACCAATTGATGGGCAGAGCCTGGGTTTAAAGGATATCGGGCTAAACAACACACTACAAGGGGGTGTATGGGCGGAGGATCGCAATGGCGGTTCCACCAGGGGGGAATTCGCGGCAGGACGAGGGCACCGCTCGGAAGCACAGGGCCCAAACCGCAGTGTGGGAAAGCCCAGGCTACGGGGAAAGCTACAAGGGGAACACCAGCAGAGAGGCAGAGACCACGTACGGCCTATACGGTAGAGGGTGATTAAGCGATAGCTATCTAACCACGGATGATCAAGTCGTCTGGGATACCTTCGTATTCACCGTACTTCAATGCCAAGTTGATGTTCTGCAAACATTGGGTTGCAGCACCTTTCAAGAGGTTGTCGATGGTGGCCACGACAACGACTCTGTTCTGCTTAGCATTGACAGCGAAGGCACCAACGACAACGCCGTGCTTACCGGAGATGTCCTTGACCAGTGGGGCCTCGCCGGACACGAAGACCAATTGTTCACCTTGGTAACGGTCTTGGTAGAGGTTTCTGATGTCTCTTGATGTCATTGGCTCTTTCAGTGGGATGGAGATGGTGTGGGAGATACCTTGGAACCATTGCGCAACGTGTGGTGAGAAGGCCACCTCAACTCCGAGCTGAGACGAGATCTCTCTCTCGTGGATGTGGTCGGTAAGGGAGTATGGAACCAAGTTATTGGACAGGAACTTGATATCGTTCTTTGGAGAAGGCTTTGTACCGGCACCGGAGTAACCAGAGACACCAAAGATGGTTGGAGTTCCACCAATGAATGGGACCATTGGCTTGAGCGCCACTTGGGCAGCGGTGGCATAACAACCTGGGTTGGAGATCTTTCTTGCGTTGGCAATTTCTTCTCTGGAGTTCAACTCTGGAAGACCGTAGACCCATTCACCAGTCTTGTCGAATCTGTAGTCAGCAGACAAGTCGATGATCTTGGACTTCTTTCCACCATCAGCAGAGTCAATGGCGTCGACGAATGGCTTACAGACACCGTTTGGCAATGCCATGACCCAAACGTCAACTTCATTACGTTCCTCTAAACGCTTGATATCTTCAACTTGCAAGTTCTCGTAAATGATCTCAGACTTGGTGTAACCTTCGAGCTTTGTTCCCTCCAGTTCACGGGAGGAAACGTGAGTCAATTCAAGGTATGGATGTTTGTCAATCATAGCGATCAAGTTTTGGCCGGTGTAACCTCTTGCACCGATCAATGCAACTCTGGACTTTTGAGTGTTGGTTCCTTCACGGAGAGGTGGGTTTGGGTTAGTCTCGGTGGCCAAAGTTCTAACACCAAAGGCTCTCTTTGGCAATGCAACAACCATTGGTCTCTTCTGAGCATGCTGGGTCTTGGATGGCTTTGCAGTTCTCACAGTGGAGAAAGCACGGGATTGTTGAGAACCGGAAAAGGCGTTAGAGAATGAGCTCTCAGTCTTTGGAATGCGAGAGTACTTTGCTTCGAACAGTTCAATCAACTTTGAAACCTGTTTTGGATCTTCAACACCATACCAGAACAAGATGTGACCATGCTTGGTACAAGAACCATCGGATTTTGTAAAGTACCAGTTTGCATTTGGATCATCTTCCCTAACAACCCACTGCAATGAGGAGAAGTCCTTCTTCACGGCGTGGAAAATGTTGTCAGAGACGTTGTTCAACCAGCCAGCCTTAGAGGCCAAGAATTTGTCCAAGACAGGAACGTTTCCAGTAGCATCAGTAGCCCCCTTGACGATGGCCAAGACGTCTAATGGCTCATCACCATAGGATTTGAACTTGGTCTCTTCCAACGATCTGAGGTAGGTAGCAACAGACACTTTACCAGATGAGATTTCTGGGTCCCTTTGCAATGCCTTTCTCAACAACTCTGGCTCCGAGAACTCAGATAGGGAGTTTCTAGTGTGCAAACGGTAACCTCTTCTAATCATGGTACCAGCACCAGAGTCAGTGAACAATTCCTTCTGCAAGTCATTCACGTTAATGATAGCAACGGAGGATGATCTTGGCAAGTGCATCAACAAATCTCTAATCTCTTTGATTTTGAGCTTAGTACCATACTTGACCCATGATTCCTTCATCAGGTCATCGTATTCCTCATCCAAGTTGATCATGGAAACCTTTTCACCGGTGTTTCCGTTGATGATACCACCCTTTTCGTTCAAGTAGACGATTTTCAAAGGCTCAAACACACGAGCCAATTCACCGGCCGCAACGTCAGCGTTAACGTTCAAGATCTGACCAGATGGTGTTTCAGCCAAGGAGGTCAAGATTGGCAAAGCTCCGGCTTGGATGGAGGCCTCAATTGGGGACTTGTTGACACCGTTGATCTTTCCAACGAGTTTGTACTTGTCCTGGTCAAGGTAATCAGCGGTGAAGACACCTGCAGTGATTGGTCTTGCATGGACACCCATCTTCTCCAATGCTGTGACGAGCTTCAAGTTCTGCTCCAAGAAACATTTTCTAACAACAGCCATGGTCTTCTCATCGGTGATTCTGATACCATCTTCGTAGCTTGGTTCCACACCTTCAGCCTCAAGCAACTCGTTGATTTGAGGACCAGTACCGTGAAGAACAATCGGATACAGTCCGACGTGGTACAGGAACGCCAGACAGGAGGCCAACTCAGTCAGGTGCTGCGTGATGATGGCACCACCAACTTTGATCACGGCAAACTGCTGCGAGGAGACAGATGTGAAGTACTTCAGGTACTGTTCAACTTCTCTCTTTGAACCAATGTTGTTCAACAGCTGGATAACAGTGGATCTTGTGGAGTAAGTACGGCACAGAGACGTGCATCCAGAGCCAACAGCAGACGACGAACAAGAGGCAACCAATGGTGTTTGGTTATACAGGTTCTGAGCACGAGCAGTCGCAGCGGTACTCTTCAAGATAGAGCGGCCTGTACGGGCAATACGGCGCTTGTTTGCAGACAACGAGGAGCGAAGCATGTGATCTTATTCTAAGCAAGTACCTATCGCTTTCTTCCTTACTTCGACAGAGAAGAATTGACTCACAGTGGTTGTAAAAGCGATCTCAAGGGAAAGAAGAAGAAGAAAAAAAAAACTGTCGATAGGGAGAGCGAAATTCCGATTGTTGCAAACTTTGGAGGGATGACTGATAGTTTTTGTGGAAGACGGGGGGAGGAGGAAAAAAATTTAGGCAGATCGGTACACACACGCACAGGGGGAAACAAAGAAAAATTTTTTTTTGTTTGTGTTTGGCAGCTTTTTCTGTTCCCTGTGCGGTGTTTTCTGATTGCGTTTTGTGTGTGTGTGTGTTTTAGCAGGGGCGGCCCGCCCGCGGTGTGGGCTTTTGGTCTCTCTGTGGGCAGAAGGCGGAACCGTGGACTGGCCCTACGCGTGCGGTTACCGAATGCTGGGCTTGTAGGGGAGATCAAGCTGTGGGGGGGGGGGCTCCCTGTGCGGACCCGCTCTCCCTGGCGCTGTGTAGCTTTGCCTGTGATTCTGCCTGTAGCTTTGCCTGAAGCTTTGCCTGCTGATTTGCCTGTATACCACCGTCTACGTTGCGCCGTTGCCATCCAAACAAGACCGTACCCAAAGTAACACGCAATGACGGAAAAGGACTACCTTCCTGGTATGTGTGTCGTGGCATCTCTCTGTCGATCCGCCTAACTAACGCTTTTGCCCCCTCAACCAGCCTTCCAAGATGCCTATACGTATGTAATGCGCTCTCCCCGTTGTCTCGGTTCGTACTAACGATACACCAACGCGTGCCAAACAGTCCCCTTACAAAGGATCAGCTAGAAGTGCTTCGCCAACAGGTGCTGTCCGAGGGCGATCTCGTGTCTGTTCAGTCGAGATTCAACTATGCTTGGGGCCTAATCAAATCAGATGTGGTTCATGACCAAAGGCTAGGCGTGAAGATACTGACAGACGTCTACAAGGACTCTCCACAGAGACGGAGAGAGTGCCTGTACTACCTAGCCATTGGTACCTTCAAACTAGGTGATTACGCCGATGCCAGAAGATACGTGGAGTCGTTGATCGCACACGAGCCGGAAAACCATCAGGCATTGGCGTTGCAACAGATGATTAACGATAAGATCGCCAAAGATGGCCTCATAGGCATCGCTCTGGTGTCTGGGCTGGTCGCTGCTGGTGCAACAGCCCTTTCTCTCTTCTTGAGAAACTCCAAGAGACGCTGAAGGGCCCATGTTTTATGCTTATACAATTCAAAAAAGGAACAACAGATGTGACAAAGGTGACGTTTCTATATGTAGTCAACTAACTAGTTTTACTCCTCCGAATGATCATGTATCTGATGAAGATCTCGATAGAGCTCACAATCAACGAGAGGAAGAAGACGGAAATGATCATATACGTGATCCTTGTCATGTTCTTCTCGGCGATGGAGTCTGCAACGATGTCGATGAATTCTAAAAATACCTTACACCTATCGTTCAACACCTCAACTCTTTGATCTATTTCGAGGTATTCTCTGGTGGCGTTGTACAGAGGGTGTAAAGAAGGCTCAAATGACCAGAAGAACTCTGGTGTATCCAACACAGAGGATGAGAGATTGACGTCGACTCTTAGCTTGAACAGTTTACCAGACTTTTTGATCAACTGCTCACGCTTCAGTCCTAGTTTACCCGTGAGTGCCAATCTCTTGGGCAGTTTCGAAACAGAGTACAAGATTGGTGATATCCTGGATTCGAACCTCGAGAGTTTTGTACTCTGGGCAATGGCATGCGACATTGTTAGCTTGATAAGATGATCACCAGACCTTAGAGTGATCATATCGTTGAAGATTCTGGGTCTTTCCGTGTCCATGTCGTACTCAAAGTGGAACTGCTCAGTTTCAATGTCGTTTTCATCTAGAGGACGTATGACAAGTTGATTTCTATCGTTTTCGTTTCTGGCAAATGCAATATCTCCAAGGATATTCTTCTCTTGAACTTCAGTAAAGTTCCAAAAGACAACAACACCGTACTGGAATATGAACATTTCAGCATGATGTTTGATCATCTCGACGGATTTGGCCAACTGCGGTGCCTCTTCCATCGTGGCTTCGGCAAAATACTGGGGTTCTGATGGATCAAAGGGACCAGATGTGCCTTCTTCATCTTCGGCTGGCTTGTCGATTTCATAATTATTATTGGCATCTTCTGGAGTTTCAACACCACTGTAGTACTCATAGTGATGATCTCTGCGCTCAGATGTATCGATAAGACGTTCCATGTACGTTTCACCTTTGGCATTCTTAGCACTCAAATTGGATTTAATCCTGAACCCGTCCTTCCCGGGCAATAAGGGAAGACAGTAAGGACAGTACAGTACCTCGTCGTATACTCTTGGTAATATATCATGTGTTTGCTTCAAGAACTTAGAGGTTTCCTTCAGGTTGAAGATATCGGATACGAGGTACGCCGTGACCCTTGATAAGTTACGGCCTCTTTTCTCCTTTGACATACGCTCAGCTTTGGACCTCGACGTCCCTCTAGCCATATTGACATGGTGTCTATCCTCTTCTTCGGGGATTAAAACCAGCTTCTGAGAAGTCTTTGACGTTCTTGAAGGAAGAGTCTGGAACGGCTTTGTATACCTCCTGTGGTCACCCAAGCTCAAGGAACCACTGGACAGCCTCTCCTCGCGTCTTCCAGACGGAATATCACTGTAGTCAGAGAGGATATTGGACACGGATATCTCACTGAACTTAGACGAGCTTCCTCTCTTCCTCAACCTCGAACTCTTCGACAGAGAGTTGTTGTGAGCTGCACCTGCAAACGGAGCACTTCGGTAGTTTGGGTTTCTCGCATCAGTAACGAGAATAGATGGTGAGCGCTTAGCCGTTGGCGTTGGCCTCTGTGGTAGCATCGCGCTGAGATGTACGAATAAGCTGCAAAAAGGTGTGAGTTCACTTCCTTAGCGTACAAGCTCGTGGCCTTTGATACTGCGATGAGAAGCGCTTACGGTTTGCTCTATATAGCATTACCCTTTAGGGAAATCCGAGGGTAAATATGCACCGGATCTCTTCACTTTGTGTTGTGTTGTTGTTGATTTTTTCTTGGAGGGGGGTCTTCCTCCGAGGCGCTAAGAAGACGGCGAACACACCAATAACAAAGGCACTCAACGTGTATAAGCGCTTGGGGATAAAGCAGTAATAACCATGTCTGATTTAGAAGAGGACTTGCTAGCGTTGGCCGGTGGTGCTGGATCCGAAAGTGAGATTGAAAGTGATTACGAGCCTGCGCCAGCAGAGAGAAGCTCATCTCAGGAGCGTAAGAGAAGAAGGGTCGATGATGATGATGAGGATGATAATGATGATGATGATGAAGACGACTACGATCCTGAAGCGGCGTTTGCATCGGAGAATGAGGATGAGGAAGACTTTGAGGAGGTGAATCCTTATCCCTTGGAAGGGAAGTATAAGAACGAACAGGATAAGCTGGAGTTGGAGGAGATGCCAGAAGTCGAGAGAGAATCGGTGTTGTTTGAGCGTTCACAAGAGTTACAAATGTACCAGGAACGTAAGCTCCTTGCACAGAGATCACACCAGAACAAGAGACAACTTGAGAGGTCGTCAAGATCGCAGAAGGTGAAGGAGTCTGCACGGTCTTTGAAAACGTCCAAGTTGTCAGAGTTGAAGAAGCAGAGAGAGAAGAAGCACAGAAGAGAGCGTGACGACTATGAAAGTGAGAGTGAGGAAGAGGAGGACCCGTATGAGTTTGGTGATGAAGATGACGATGAGGATGGTTACGAGCCGGATTTCCAGTCCTATGACGATCAGGAGGTGCAGTGGGCTACACGCCAGACACGGAAACCAGTGGCCGTTAACGATATAAATACTATCAAGACCAGTCGTTCAGTTGCTGAGAAATTCTGCTTCTATCCTGGATTTGAAGACGCTGTTATTGGGACTTATGGTAAGGTACGTATCTCCCCAACAGCGTACAGAATGGTGAGAATTGAAGGTGTGGTACAAGGTAAGCCATACCAATTGAACGATCAAAAGGTTATGACAAACCAATACTTCCAACTTTATCAGCCTGGTATGCCGAAAAAGAACTTCCCAATGAACAGGCTCAGCGACGAACCGATCACACAACAGGAATTTGACAAATGGAAAGAGTACATTGATAGGGCCAAGGCTGAAGGCAAGTCTGTTTCGGCTCCAACGATTAGCGAGGTCGAACGTAAATATGCGGAGTTGAAGCAATTTGGTAACCTCAAACTTGATGGTGAAACCTTTAAGCAATACATGGAGAACAGAAAAAGATTCAACAACACAGTTGCAGAGAGTGACGTTCTTGGAACTAAGTTGAAATTGAAACAGAAATTAAGCATTGCACAACTACAGGGAAATTCTAACGAAGTGAAAAGACTCTCGAAGGAATTGGGTGAAATAGAGAAGACCTTCAATAAGATCTCTAACACAAAGATTGAGTCGGCACCTCTCGCTGCGATTATATCTGAAAAGAATAGAAGATTGAACATTGAACGTGTCAGAAATGCAGAGCTTAAGGACTTTGAAAAGAGACGTACCACGACACAACTCAACAGTGATCCATTTGCCAGATTGACTACAAAGGCAAGAATGTATTATAGTGAAGCTAATAAGGAGGAAACGGAGAAGGCCAAGAAGGATGCTGAACAGCAAGCCGTTGCGAATGCCGATAAAAAGAAGAAAGAACAGGAGTCATTACACACTGCCAAATACAGAACCCTGGGACACTTGGACAAGATGATCTCCTCCATCGATTTCAAATTTGACATTGAGCTTTAAGAAAAGGTATAGTATGGGTATGTTTTTTTATTTTCTTCTTGAATTGTACTTTCTTACATTGGTTGTAAGAGAAACATGCAAAATGAGCACATATTTGTAAGAACGTTATATATTGTATAGTATGTATTCGATATATCAGTTGTTGATAACTCATTCAGAACCAGAGTCTGAGCCTTCGTCATCATCCTCAACGTCAACATCGCCTGTGATTGTTAGTCCATATTCCATCTCAAGCCGGGTATTTAACTCACCTATTTGCTTTTCCTCCTCCTCCAATTGGAATGCCATTTCTGCACCTTGTAATATATCTATCAACGAATCGTTATCGTGTACAAGGTCGATTGGTTTCTGACCAGCGTTGTTCTTAATTCTTGCGTCTGCGCCCGCTTCGATAAGGGTCTCAGCAATAAAGGTACCATGCTCAGGTTCACTTTCACTATAGCGCACCGCCATATGAAGAGGCGTGTCACCGTCCAGCGTATTTGTAGGATCAACCTCAACTCCTTCACAGTCCAAGATCTCGTCCATTACTTCGTAAGAACCATACTTCGCAGCAAGGTGAAGGGGTGTATTCCCAAGGGCATCTCGGGAGTCGTTAATGATACTGGTGATTTGGTCACCAGATTCCTTGATGATCTCCCCCAGGAGATCCGTATTGTTTCTTCTGGCAGCCTCCAAGACCTGTTCCTTGTACGAAGCACCCTCTTCTGACATCGCAACCTCTCTATCTCTATCTGTTTATGTGTACACCGTTATCCCTCTAAATAGGCGGTGCCAGGCACACGGTGAATTGCCCTTTTTTTCTGTCTGTCCTCCACCGAGCTTTCCACTGGAGGCATTTTACTCCTGTTTAGCGGACCAGCAGCAGCAGCGGCGGCAGCGTGCACTCGTAGGAGGAGAGCGAGAGCAGAAATTTTCATGGGCTCTCCAGCCAAAATTGACCGTGAGCAGTAGCTAAGGAGAGCCGAATCCTTTCCACACAGCGAACAACTCAGCTGGAACAATAACAGTTTGAATCAGGATTAGCGAGCCTGACAGACTCGAAACATCTCCACTGCATTGCTCTCTCCGAGGCGCTAACGTTCTAATTGTGAAGTATTTCCCTCGAGCGTAGCTGTTGCTTATATAATGTAGGCTCTGGTTTTGTGTAGCGTGAAAAATGCAAAGTGTTTGTGAGAAGGAAAATCGAGGCACATGTTTTTACCGCCAAAGTACACTGACAACAACAACGTCATCATCAACATCAACAGCCGCGGAGCTTCGAAAGCACTGCTCAAATGTCACTGCTGGTCCTATTGAACGCGGTCCAATCGCCTGATAACAATCAGCGTAAGCTGGCGGAGGAACAGCTCGGTGTCGCTGTTGCCGCGGACCCATCGTCCAGTGCCCTTGAGCTCATCAACATTGCAAAGGCGCATGGCGATCTTGCTCTGAGACAGTTTGCGTTGCTTTACCTGAAGAAGATAGTACCGATGTATTGGAGTGCTGGTTTTGAGTCCTTTAAAGGGCCTGCGATCTCCCAGGAGCACAAGGCTGCCATCAGAAACTCACTACTTGAAGTCGTCACAAACGACCCACATTCAAAGATCAGAAATGGTGCTTCCTATGCGGTGGTACAGATCGCAGTGGTTGACTATCCCGACGAATGGCCAAGTCTCTTGGAGACCCTGTACAATCACATGATTTCTCTGAACAGGATTGCCGTGCTTGGTGGTCTGTCATTGCTTCAGGACTTACTCGATGACCTTGTCACTGAAGAACAGTTCTTTAACGGCGTGGGAATTGCCATTATTTCACAGTGTATGAAGTTGATGGGAAATTCAACAGTGGATGCTGAAGTTAAGACAGCAGCTGCCAATCTGTACAAATCGTGTCTCCTACAACTGGAGAACCCTGCATATTTGGAAGACGAGAGTAAAAGACCTGCTCTACAACAGCATTTCAACGAAATTGTCACTATGATGACAGTGTTACTCCAGGATACTACCCTTGATATACACTGCATGCTTTTCAGAACGGCACTTTACGCCATAGCTTACGTATTGGCAACCGAATTTCCTGAGGAGTTATTTGAACCTAATGCCAAGCTTGCACTACAGAAGGAAACCATAAACGACGTTTCACAACTAGCAGGGTTGTTTGCAACAGTTGTAATTCAAGAAGATGATGAATTTCCAAATGATACGGAGTTCGACACCGTCACTGTGTTGACCAACCTTGTAATTGAACAATTCCAATTCTTAGGTGGCTTAGAGGATCTTGGATTGTTCAGTGTCCTGACCAGCGACAACTTCCTGAATGCTATCATCACAGTTGCCTCTCTCCCATTGGAAACAGAGTCCGAATATTCTGAGGAATATGACACTTTTGTCACAGAAGAAACGGGCGTTTCACCTGACTTTTCTGCCAGAAACGCTGTGTTTCAATACATGTCTGAGCTTAATGCTGAAGACGTTTCTAAAGTGTTCAACGGCCTAATTGATCAATTACAGTATGATCAACCATGGAAAACAACAGAAGCGGTGCTATATCTGCTTTGTGGATTGTTCGACCACCAAGAACCAATAGCATCACAGTCTTCTCTTGTGGACTCATTGAATAAATTCTTGCAATTTACAGAGAGTCCTAACACACTGTTGCGGGCCAGGGCTGTGATCACCGTACCTTTATTCTTGGACAAGTTCCAAGATCGTTTATCAGATGATTTTGCTACAAAATCATTATTGCATTGCATAAGACTTGCCAATAATGACTCAACAGAGTTGTTCAAATCGGCATTTTTAGTGGCTCTATTGAGTTACCGTGAATTGGTGGAGTTTCACAATTTGGGAAATGAAATTCAAAATGTCTTATTCGACATCATAGCCTCATTAATCTCTTCAGCAAAGGATGATACACCACCATTGTTAGCTGAAGCTCTCGTCATTGCTTTGAAGATTAACAACGTTTCCATGGCGGCGTTGAACCTCATGTTTGAAATAGCTCAAAAGGATGCTGGCAATATTGAACTTGTATTGGACATTGAAGATGTGTTGGAAACATTATTAGAATCCATAGACATGACCACTTTCACCGGTTACATTCAGAATGTCCTTTCAAGGTTCATCCCAGTTATCGTTAATTCAAAGGGTGACTTCTCCGCTGAACTGATGTTAGCACTCCAAGTACTTTCTATCTTTCTTGAAAGCTGTCCTGGAGAAATCCCCGAAGATGTTTTTGCTGCTGTTGACCCTGTGATTTATGATCTCTTGATGGTTACATCTGACGATCAAGTCTTACAAGCCGGTGGTGAGCTTTATAACTCGCTCATCAAGAATTCAGATGCTAACCTCTTTGATATACAAAAGGTGTTGCAAGTTTTAAGCAAATTCTTAAACCCAGAACTATCCGACAGTGCTGCTTTGAATGTTGGTACATTATCTGTGTCTGTCATCACTAAGTTTAGCTCCAATCTGGAAACTTTCTTGCCAGAGATTTTGAAGGCAACAACACAGAGACTCCTACAAGCTCGTGAACTGGCCACCATCCAAGACTTGCTAAACGTGCTATGCTACATGATCTCTATAGATGTGACACAGTCGGTCCAATTCCTTGCAAACTTTGAGATACAAAAGATCTTCAATATTTGGTTTAGCAACTTTAGCTCAGTTAGTGGAACAAGTGAAATCAAGCACAACTGTCAAGCCTTAGTGGCACTCTTCCTTAGCGGAATTGACTTTGACTTCACTGTCGATGGTGATGAGATGGTTGACCTTGCTAACCCTAATCTTATCATCACACGATCAATGAGAAAGAATGCAGAGTATAAGCAGATTCTTGTCCCTGTGAAGATCATCAAACTTCTTGTTCATGAGCTAAGAGATCAATCTACGAATCATCAATATGAGTCCAGAGATGGCGATATCGATGCTGTTGCTGATGATGATGAAGAGGGATGGGAAGACTTTGATGATATCCGTGATGATTTCGATAAGTTCAAAGAGACCATTGGTGATAGTGATATAGTTAAGGATGAGGATCTTAGAGTATACCTGATCAGTTTCTTCAAGCAAGTTGCCAAGGACAATATCCATGACTTCAAGTCCATTTATGAACTTTACCTTACAGACGATGAACGTCAAACGTTGACCGACACGCTTATTGAGTGAGTAACACGAAAATCTACATCACTAATTATATTGTTAAGTTAGTATAATAGTATGTAATATCCTCTAGTTATTTTAATATGTAAAATAAATAATCTGTATAGAAGGATAAAGCTCTCATTTGGTCTTCTCCTCAGTTTTCTTTACAGGCTCTTCAATAGGCAATTCTGTGGAGTTGGTATCCTTAGCCTCAGAAGGCGTACTTTCCACAACATCCGGTGACTCTATTTGCTTTTTAGCTTCAGGTTCTGGAATGGCTTCAGGTTGTGTGTCCTCTGTCTTTTGCTCTTCCTCAAAATCTTCTAGCTTGATATCATCCTTTACAGGTGCAATGGGTTGTGACTTAGACTGCTCCTGTTCCTCCTTAATAAGTTCTTGTTGTTCCTTAACAAGCTCCAATCTCAAGGAGACATCATTGGCTGAAACTTCCGACTTGGTAATGTTGTACACCTGATCAGGGATGGAACGTAACACCTGGACCAAAGCATCGTAATAACTATCCAAATTGGAGGCTTCACCGTAGGTGTAGACACTTGACAAGATCAAAAGCGTCGAAGGAATCTTCTGTCTGAGTCTGAGGTCCAACCAGATGTTCAAATCATCTTTCAATCTGGCCGGAGAAACCCCCTGTGTCTTAATACCTCTTGAAGAGCAGGCAGATTGGAGCTCTTTGACAGATAACGATGAAACACCTTCGTAATCAATTGCACGATCATCCTTAATAATTTGCAACAGTCTATATCTGATTTGATACCTGAGGATCTGGTCTGAACCAAATGGTCTCAAGTTCATATACTTCGCCATGGCAACTAGTTGTGGTCTTGACAAGTTGTCCAACACCAAGTCGTTCTTGAACAATCTCGCAATTTTGATAACCTGCTCCTTGCTTGGACTTTCACCCAGGGTATTCAGCGATCTGAAGAACTGCACAAATTCTGCTTTATCCTGTTCTGATGTTGACTTGGGTATCTTGATACCACTCTCTTTGAAGGTTTGTCTCAAGAATGAAGAGGTTTGATCTCTTGTCTTGATGAGCTGCGCCTTCTTCTTCTTCTTATCATCCTTGGATTCGTACGTCGAAGGTAAGAGGTTTGGGAACAGCTTCAAAGCAATTGGCAGTAACAGTTCTGCAAATGGGATGATGATGAAAGCAGAGAATGGAACCAGTCTAAACAAGTCACCAGTGGTTCTGGACAGCTGTGTCTGTTCTCTTCTCGTCAATTCATAGCCCCTGAGCATCTTGAACAGGAGCTTTGTAGAGATGTTCACCTCGTAACCCAAAAGCTTGGTACCATCCCAATAGTGGTGTACTTCATGCTTGATTCTATCCCACAGAGGCGGCTTCTCCTTCTTCTCTACAGTCTGCGGAACATCCTTGATCTCCTTGGTCTCAGAGCTCTGTGGCGGCTTGCTGGCCTGACTCTGGTATCTTGTTTGGCACCTATAGAAGAGAGCTGATGTTGAACGGCTCAACGGCGACTTCGAGCCATATAGAGAGGCGCCACCTAGAGAGCAACTTTTTGGAGGGCGTATCATCCTGGTATCTCAATCACGAACCCAACAGTGTCTCAAGTATCCTTTGGCTAGTTGTTAGTAACCATTATCAGCGTCAGTGTACTTCCAGTAGCAGGGCCACCTTGGAGTACCACGAGACATATATCCATTATGTCTGGCTCCTCTTCGCTACCTTCCTCCCTTGGCCCTCTCCCTGCCTGCCTGCCTCCTCCATGAGTATTCCCCATTGCCATAGAAAGAAAGTGCTGTGACGAGCCAAAGACCCTATGGTACTCACTGATTGAACCTTCTGAGCAGTTTGAACCCCGTGGCGTATGAAATCGGTGTGCTGGAGAAGGTCTGATGAGGCCCTTTCTCGACGTCAAATTGTACAGAGGCGAGGGAAGAGAGGCCAGAGGGAAAAGCGTCCGCCGGGGCCAAACCCGCAGAGGGAGACAAAGAGGGCCCCGCGCCCGCGGGCAAGGAGATTTTCTGCTTGTTCTGCCTGGGGGCGGGCGGCTCTGGGCCCGCAGCGGAAAGAGCGATGGTCCCCGGTGTCCGGGTGTGCTCATGACGGATTTCGCAAATGCTTTAATTTCGTTGCTCTTTCGTTGCAATTTGCGCAAGCAAATTGCCCGATTGGACACTTTGCGCAAATATGTGTGCCCCTACCGCATAAACAACCTCTCCGGAGCTGTGTGGCTATATACGCTGCATTGTGTTGTGTATTTGTTGTTTAATGGACCATTCCAACAAGTAATCCGTGGGTTGTTGAACGGTTGATCGTCTCTATTTACTGCAATGGATCCACTAAGCCCGCTGCCCGGGTCGTTTCCGCAAGCTTCCACGTCACATACCGCATTTCCCATGGAGATATCACCAGAATCAGTAGCAGTACGCAAGTCTCTACAGACAAGGAGAGAGTTGTTCAAAAGGGATCTATTGACTAAGCTGTCGATACTGAGCGCTGTGTATATAGGCATCATCTATCTGTACGACTGCAGCTTACTCATGCTTATCGTCCACGCGATCATCCACATGGTGAGTATCATTCCACCCGGCTCCCCCTTGAAATGACACAACGTGATATACTGACCATACCTCATAGCACTTGACAACGCCGTATAACATGGACGAGTTGCCGGTTTCCAAGGAGGTGCTGAAGGTGAGCACGCTCCACGGGATCATAATAACTAACGTGTGCTGTGCGCTGCTGCACTTCCTGAGAGACATTCCAGTGCCAGATAGTAGTGGCTACATCTATGGACACCACACGGTTGAAGTCATTGGCGAGCAGCAGATCGAGTCCAAATCTCTGCTATATGTCCTGGACCTTGTCATCTTTGGGATACAGTCGTTTATCTACTCAGCAAGGTTCTACTCGAGGACATTGCACATAGATGCTGAAACTGTCGTGGAACAGTACGATGGCTCACAGGGGAACTGCACAGCAGCAAGAATCGACTACACAAGTGCACTGCTACCGCAGTGGATCACTCTGGCCGAGTTGCTACGGAATGACTCCAACGATGCCCAGAGGTTGCAACGGTTCAGAAGCTCAATATTGGACCAGCCTTCCTTACTTGATGACAGCGATGAGGCCTCGAGAAGACAGTACGGCTCCATGGATCACACCGAGTGACCACAACACCCTTCTAATGTTAATAGACAACTACGACTTAATGATATATCAAAACTTCCGCAACTGCCCGTATAATACCGGTGGTGTTTGCGCTCCGTGTATAAGGCAAGACGCGTAAACAGGAACGCGAAAACTGACGCGTACGCTCAGGCAAGAACGCCGTAGCCAGCGAGAGCCCAAGATGGGCGAAAAAGCGAGAAACACGTCCAGTTATTCTGCCATACAACCGCTCGGAATTGAATGGCCATACGTTGTTATTCACAAAGTACTCTGACATTCACGAGACTTATGACACAAGAGCTAAAGAAGCAGAAGATGAGCCAAGTCCTGAAGATCTACAAGCGTTCGGAGAATGCCACTACACCAACAAAGGGCTCAGCGCTCGCTGCCGGGTACGACCTCTACTCTTCAGAGAAGTCGTTGGTGCCAGCAAGAGGCCAGGCCATGGTGGCGACTGACATCTCTGTGATTGTTCCTGTGGGGACATACGGTCGTGTTGCACCACGCTCTGGACTCGCGGTGAAGCATGGTATCTCAACAGGTGCCGGTGTTGTTGATGCTGATTACAGAGGCGAGGTCAAAGTGGTGTTGTTCAACCACTCTGAGAAGGACTTCGAGATCAACAAAGGTGACAGAATAGCCCAATTGGTTCTGGAGCAGATTGTCAACGCAGATATCGAGGAGATCACGGAGGCTGAGCTGGATACTACAGAGCGTGGAGCTGGTGGCTTCGGTTCCACTGGTAAATAGAGTAAGAAGAACAGTAATAGAAACTCCTTCAGGTTACGTACAAACAGTAGACTTATTTCTTAGCACCGTACTTGTTGACAACCTTTCCGTCTGGGATGGTGAAGAAAGTGTACTTTCCATCTTCGATCTTGTCCAATCTGAAGTAACCCTTTCTCTCAAACTGGATAATGTCACCAACCTTCATGTTCTTGATGTTCAAATCACCAAGAGCAGCAGTGTGGAACTCGGTCTCTGGGGTGATGAAGTCTTCGAAATCGTCACCTTCTTCCAACTTGTCCTTGGTGATCAGGAGATCAAAGTCAACGAGGTCAACATCAACCTTCTCCGGAGTATCAGCCAACCAAGTCACCTTGTGCTTGGTCTTTCTGAAATCACCCTCCAGGTGAAGCTTGGCCTCGATGGAGGTGACATTGTCACCTTCCTTGTTGAGCTTGGTGACGATAATGTTACCCCAGTCCATCAAGGTGAGCTCTTCGCCATCCTCCAGGGAGTTGGCATCGTCCTGGTCAATCAAAACCTGGTTGTAGAAGATAACGTCCTTTTCACCGACATCTGGGTTCTTCTTGTGCTTTGGCTTCTTCTCAACAACAGGCTCAGATGGCGCACCTTCGATGTGGACCTTGACTGGGCTGACGATTGCAGTGTGACGTGGTGCAATTGGGTCAATAACCTTCTTGTTCATGGCCCAGATGATGGACCATTCCAAGTTGATGACGTTTCTTGAAGGACCTTGAGAGATGACAAAGTTGTTCAGACCTTCAACAGTCATACCACGTCTTCTGACACCTCTGACGGTAGGGAATCTTGGATCATCCCAGTTGGAGACGTAGCCCTTGTCAACAAACCACTGCAGTTTACGCTTAGACAGCAGTGTTCTGACAAAGTTGACTCTGGCAAAGTCCCAGATGTGCACCTTTCTCAGCTTCAATGCCTCCAAGAACCAGTCGTACTGTGGGTTTCTGTCCCTATACTCAATGGTACGCAAGGCATGGGTAACACCCTCCAAGGAGTCGACGACTGGCACACAGAAGTCATATGTTGGGTACATCTTCCACTCTGACCCACTTCTATGATGTGGAGTCAAGTTACATCTGTAGATAACAGGGTCACGGAGGGCCTTGTTAGGGTTGTCGACAGAGATCTTTGCACGAATACAGTTCTTCAACCCTTCCTCGGTACCGTTCTTCATCTCCTGGGTGAAGATTCTCAAGTTCTCCTCGACTGAGCGATCACGTCTCTCGGAGGCGATACCGTCCATTCTCTCCTGTCTCATCTTCTCCTGGACGGTGTCGTCTGCGTAGGCCTTGCCTTCCTTGATCAATTGGACAGCAAGGTCGTACATCTCCTGGAAGTAGTCAGAGGAGTACGTCAGCTTATCACCCTTGATACCCAGCAACTTCAAGTCCTCGATGATGGAGTCCTGGAACTCAACCTTCTCCTTCGAAGGGTTGGTGTCGTCGAATCTGATGATCAGCTTACCCTTGTACTGGTCCGCAAAGTACTTGTTCAAGATAGCAGCCTTTGCGTGGCCAATGTGCAGGTACCCAGATGGCTCTGGTGGGAAACGGGTCACCACCTGGCCTTCCTTAGCATCTGGAAGGTCGATGTCGAAGTTGGCCTTGTGAGACTCCTTCTTACCATCGGCCTTGACCTTGGACTTCTTCTTCAACTCCGCAACGGCCTTCGCCATCAGCTCAACCATGCCTCCGAATCTCTTGTCCTGCTCCAAAAACTGGTACCATCTGGTCACGTTCGTGTAGACGGTGTTCTTGATGATGGAACCAACCATACCGTTGGATCTCAGCGCACCCCAGACCGCAATATCGGCAACAGAGACGGAGTATCCTACGATGAAGGAGCGCAGGTTCAGGTGAGCATCCAGCTTCTCCAGTGAGACCGCCAGCTTCTTGAAATCCTTCACAACGAGCTCGCTGGAGGCCACCTGGACCCACTCAGCAGACTGGCCAGCGCCAACAAGCACCTCAGGGAACTCGCTGGCCAGCTTCTCAACAACAGCACCGTCCTTCACGGTCTCGGTGCCGGCCTTGAGCACAACAGAGGCCCCGTCAACGGCCTTCTCATCGACAAAGTCCACCGTGATGGAGCTGTCGGTCTCAGAGTTGACGAAGGCAGCGGCTGTGAGTGCGTCGTACGCAACCACAGGGGCCTTGGCAGCAATTGTAAGCGAATAAGACATGTTTGCTATGCTTTTCTCTCTGTAGAAGGGGATGATGAGCCTGCGTCGTTGGACGTTGGGCTGTTTTTTTTTCACACTCCCTGCCTGGCCCGCCTGGCGGTGAAGTTTTTTTCTCTCTGTGCACGGAGAACTGGGCATCACCGGTAGGAGGAGGCCAGCGGGAGCCAGAAAGAGCCAGAAAGAGCCAGAAAGAGCCAGAAAGAGCCAGAAAGACAACAAACAACGCCACCACAACAACGATGTCCGGCGTGAAGCTCTTCCCACTGAACAGCAGAGCTGACACCACAGCACTGAGACAGCCGAAGGAGCTGTACTGCTTTTCCCGGACGTTTGACGGTGAATATGTCAATGGCGATGTATGCCTCAGCTACTACTTTCTTCCCGATTCTGATGTTGACACCAACATCGACCTGGGAGCCGGGTTTGGCAAGTTCAAGAAGATGGACGACGATAAGGATGGCGTGTTTGATGGGTTCATCGGCGGGCTGGAGGACTACGAGCGCCGGACGGGCTCCAAGGTGAAGGCTGATATCATCACGTTCAGAGGGATCATGACGCAGCTGCTGATCCTGCCGTATGAGCAGAGAAACCACATCGACCTGAACGTGATATACTTCGACGGCCATATCTTCATCCAGCAGGATAAGAAGGCGAAGAAGCTGCACGAGCGTGCACCTTCAGTGGAACAGCAGAGGCTGATGTACTCGGGCTACAAGTTCGAGTCCGTGGCGACCGTGCCAAAGCCATTGAACGAGGTGTCCAGGGCGACGATTGAGAAGAGAAGCAAGAAGATCGTCAACAACGTGGAGCAGTACTGCTCTGTGGTGAGAACAGGCATTGGAAAGACCAGAATCGTGCTGGGAGGCGAGGTTGACTGTGTGTGGGACTATAAGCCTGTGGACTCGAACCCACTGCCGCACTATGTCGAGCTGAAGACGTCTTCACAGATCTCTGAGCCTGGCCAGAGTGTCACATTCGAGAAGAAGCTGTTCAAGACATGGGCACAGTGCTTCCTATTGGGCATAACAAGAGTTATCTATGGCTTCAGAGATCAAAACCTGACGCTGAGGGCCGTGGAGGAGTACAAGACTGAGGAGATCCCCGTGCTGTTGAAATCGAACCCTGTGAATACCAACCCGAGAAAGATCAACTGTGTCGATGCTCTGAAGTGGTATGGAGCTCTTGTCGAGTGTATCAAAGCTGAGATTCCACGTGATGAGTCCAAGTCGTGGAGACTGACGTTCGATCCACAGAACAAGACACTCTCACTGTATGAGCTGCCACCTGATATCTCAGCTGAGGTGTTGAGCACTTTACTGCCAGAGAGCTTCAAACAGTGGAGACTACAGAGCAGATCGAGTTCATAGGATAGATTGAATATATATCATCTTGTACGATTCTAGAAAACATCATGGCTCTGGCCAGAATGGTTTGAAGCCTTGTACACGGCCATTCTTGTTGCCAACATCGGTGATTCTCTTGACGTCTTCATCCTCAAGCTCAAAGGTGAAGATGTCTAGGGAGTCTCTGAGACGTTGCGCCTTTGACGAGGTTGTCAATGGCAGAATGCCCTGCTGGTAAACCCATCTCAACAGAATCTGATTCTCATCTTTGCCATACTTAGCAGCCAACTCTGGCAAGATGTCGTCCAATAGACCAGGTCTACCCTTTGTGATAGGTGCCAATGGCGAGTAGGCCTCGATAAGAATGTCGTTCTTCTTACAGTAGTCGACAATGCCTGGCGTTGGCTCTTGTAAGTAGGCATGGAATTCAATCTGGTTCACCATTGGCTTGACAGTGGCAACCTTGTTGACTCTCTCGAGCCAACCAACAGAGAAGTTGGAGACACCAATCTGCTTAACTGTACCATTTCTGTACAGCTCCTCCAATTCTAACCAGGCATTCTCAGTGGATATCTCTCCTTCATTGGCTTGAGGACTGTGCAGCAGATACAGGTCAATGTACTCCAATTGTAGCTCCTTCAAGGTCTTTGCAATAGATTCCTTTGGACCCTTGGACTTGGTCGACTTGAAAACACCAGGGCTCCATTTGTCGGTGATGAAGAGCTCCCCTCTGGCAATGCCTGACGCCTTGATACCTTCGCCAACCTCGCGATGGGTGAAGTAGGCCTCTGCGACATCGATATGTCTGAAACCAACGTCAATTGCAGTCTTGACCTGGTCAATGAGCTCAACAATCAGTTCATGACCTTTGTCTTCATCCATCTGGCCCCATTTTTGCAAACGCCATGCTGTGCCTGATCCAAACCCAATGGCTGGAACCTGTTTCCCGGTAGCTTTGATTGTGAAGTTTGGCACCTTAACCATCTCTATGTATACCTTGTTGTCTGAGTGATGACCTCTGAGCTACAATTGGCCCCCGGAATGGTTTGTATTTATAATCGAAATTCTAACTGTGTATGCGGAGAGTGGAAATCTCCGAAGACGCACATAACCGGTCGGATAAACTACCTAAAACAGTCAACTACACAGTGAAATCCACAGCTTCTGAGCATCTGTTCGATTGAGCCTAGTTGAACAGGTCGTAGTCATCTGTATCGACGACGTGGTGGGTGTTGTTGATCTTCTTCTTACCTTTTGATGGTGATTTGAGTGGTGATGATCTCGTATTCGAATTCGTGGATTCCCGTAGAGGCTTTAGCGGTGACTTTAGCGGTGATTTAACCGGTGATGATTTCAGTCCGTCAGTGTCAAATTTGAAGTGATTGTTCTTGATCGATTTCCCAGGTGATTTGTAGTTGTCCTCGAACTTGAAATGCTTGTTTGGAGATGATTTTATCAGTTTAATTGGGCTTAAGACGAGATCGTGCTCGTTTATCTCGCCGTCGCCACTGAACCTGACTTTCTTTGTAGACTGATTTTGCTCCAGACCTTCTTCAGAGGGTCTTTTCTTCTCGCCTTTGGACAGTTGGACAGTTAATTCGTCAATTCTCTTAGAATTTTGCACGTCTTTCTCCAGCATTTGTCTTTCCCTCTCTTTGTAGTCCTCAATCTGTTTCTCGAGCTCCTTCACCTTCAGCTCCGACAATTCCAGGGATTTGGATTCAGCTTGAAGCATCTGGGATTGGAGATCGTTCAGTTGTGATTCATAGCTCTCGATCAACTTCTGCTTTTGCAAGTCGTATTCTTCTGATAGCAGTTTAAGCTTCTCATCAACATCTCTTTCATGGGTTTCCTTTAGATCATTCATTGCCTTATCGTTGATGATCTCGAGATCTCTGATCTTTTGCTCATAGAGTTCAACAACTTCACTTCTAATGTCCATCTCAATCTCCACAGTCTTGTTCTTAACCATTTCAAGCTCATCTGAGAGGGATTTGTTCAACTCTTTTAACTGATGAATCTCTTTAACGTACTCCGAATCATCGTTGGTTGTAGATTCCAACGAATTTCTTGCAGAATTGATTTGTACTTTGGAAATTGGTTGAATATATCTAACGGCGTGGATGATAGTTGACAACGAAGAATATGGATCCAAAGTCAACAAGATCTTTACCCTGTTATGGTTCAAATTTCCAAAAAGGTCTGTCAAGAGTAATCTTGTTAGCTTTGAAGTTCTCAAATTAGATCTATCGAATCTCTTTGATTTCATCAAGACCAAACATCTGCCCAACTCTGTCAAACTTGTATTTGTATAATTGCCCTCTTTGAATTCTTTACCTTCAGTCTTTGCAGTTTTAGACCTTTCAGAGCCAGCCAAGTCTGCAATGGTGAGTCTTGTTGTCTTCAAACATTTCCCAATGACCTTATGAAGGTTGAAGTAGATAAACAAATGAGATCTGGAGCTGGTTTCGTTCAAATTGGTAGAACTAACTGCTCTTCTCTTGATACACTTATGCAACACCGTTTTGGCGTCCTCCAGGTTCGTGACATAGATCTGCCTAATCCTGTTTGGTTTGATCTTACCATCTTTCGAATCAGTAACGATGTCCAAAGATTGGTTCTCGGTCTTCTTGCTATCAAGGGATAGGTCCCTGATACGGTCGTTGTAAATCTCAAAGACTGAGATCGAGAGTCCATATTCACCCTGAGAATCTCTTTGGGAGTTCGAGGTGATCATGAAGTGTTCCCCAAAGTATCTCTTGAACTGCTTATAGTCTGCAAAGTTACCTCCAATCTTGTTGAAGATCTCATTCAACGAGTAGATGGAAAGCCCCGGGTTTGAAGCATCACCGTACACAGAGTACGACTTACCAGAGTTCGAGGGTCCGAGCGTGAAGAAGACGCTATCTTTGCCCAGGAACAACTCCTCCGTGGACTCCTTCAAGATCTGATCGTATAGGTCGAGCTGCGAAATCTCGCTGAACACCTTAGTGAACTTCGTAGCACTTGTTGTGTCCTTGAACTTGACCTCGTTGTTGTTTTGATACTCAATGAGACACTCCTTTTCTCTATCACCTGGTGTGTCTCCCCGTGGCTTCAACCGAAGAAAGTGTGGTACCGACGTCATTCTTAGCTCTGTCCGTCTCTCTGACTCTCTTTGTTCGTCCGTGTCTCCGTGTTCTTTGGTGTAAAATGGAAGGTTCTGTCTCTTTGTTTACAAAATTCTGACTACAAACGTCTTCTCGTTTGTTTGTTTATGTTTATCCGTTTAAGGGAATTTTCGCGGAACAAAGCTGGAGGCTTCCATCCGGACATTTCTACTCTGGATGTTAGCGTTTTGCTCTTCTGTCCACTACGATGTTGGATGAGCTTCTGGTGTTTCTGCTTAGAGACAGGAAGAAAATATGCCGAGAGAAGAGCCAGTGGATACGCCGGTGACGAGCTCTGAAGGTGCTGTGGAGTCTTCGAGCTCTACCTTGACGAGAAAGCGTACGAGGGATGACTTTGAGGAGGGTGAGGCCTCTGTCGATGCTGATGAGAGGGATGCCAAACAGCTGAAAGTTCTTCCAGATGAGAAGGGCGGTGACGATGACGAGGAAGTGAAGAGCAAGAGCACGGCAGACACTGCGAAGAGGGTGGCTGAGTCTGAGAACAGCAATGATGACGGGGAAGCTGCCCCAAAAGACAGTGCTGAAGTGTCCAATGCTGAAGTGTCCAATGCGGACAAACAAGATGTGAAGGGTGCTGACGAGGCCCCAATTGAGAAAATATCAGAGGGTGAAACTGAGGACAAACCTGAGGACAAACCTGAGGATAAACCTGAGGATAAACCTGAGGATAAACCTGAAGACAAACCTGAAGACAAACCAAAATTCGTCTTTGGCTCTACAACTCCATTCGGTGCCAACGCATTCTCCATGGTCAACAAGGAGAAGTCCATCTTTGAATCAAAGGAAGAGTCCTCGACGGTAAAGGATTCATTCCCAGTTTTCGGCTCCAGCTCAAGCTTCGGTAACGCTTTCCAAAATGCTATTGGTAAAAAGTCCATCTTCGACACCGCCTCTGACGATAAAGATACTAAAGAGAATTCACCAGAGGCAGGTGCACAGACGTCAACGTCTGCTAATCTTTACAAGCAAGTGGACCTCGAAAAGACCCTGGTTAAATCTGGAGAGGAGGATGAAGAACAGGTATTCACCTGTACTGCAAAGCTATACGCACTGGACCTGACAGATGTTAAACAAGGCTGGAAAGAACGTGGTCGTGGTAACGTCCACGTCAATAAGAGTGACAAGCACTCGTCGAGAATCATCATGAGATCGAACGGTCTCCTAAAGGTTATTCTGAATGTTGCATTGGTGCCTGGCTTACAAATTGTGAAAGGCATGCCTTCGTCGTTACAGAGTGAAAAGTTCATCAGATTCACCTCTGTGGAGAATGATAAACCTGTCCAATACGCTGTAAAAACTGGGAAAGTTGAAACTACACAGGAGCTATTTGATTCTTTACATAAGCTGATACCTAATGTATGATGTTCAGGATTGTTTGACGAATGCCAGGGTACATATTGTAGAACCTTTAACACCACCGAATTGGAAGCTTGGATAGTCAACCTTTTTCCAAAGTTTTAACGACTTATTCTGTAAGATTATGGATTCCAGTTCCTTCTCTGTGAAGTTACAAGACGTTATGAGAAATACAGACCCCTTTGTCATCAACTTATCAATGGCATGGGGATAGATCTCCACAACGGGCTTGTCGTTGTACTGTAAGCCACTCAGTGCAATAGCATCCAATGTCCCCTTATCGAGAACAACGTCCACCACCTTAGGGTCCCATGACTCTGAAAAGATGTCGACAACCTCGAACTCAACATCAACGTCATTCTCCTCTGCTATGCTTCTGGCGAATTCCACAGACTTCTCAGAGTAGTCTATTCCAAGAAGCTGTCCCTTGAACCCTTCCTCTCTCAGCGTGAATAGAAGATGCCCGTTACCAGTACCAATGTCAACCATGGAGCTCTGGTCATGGATCGCGTATTCATTCAGGTTATCAAAGAGGAACTCAACCATCTTCTCCTCTGCATTCGAGTCTGAGAACCAACACTCGCCAGTGTCATCTGGATTCGACTCAAAATTGTCCTTCTCAAGAGCATAGAAGTTATCCCAGCTGGCCAATTAGTTAGTTCCACGTTACGCTGAAAACACTGTACAGATACCCACTATTCCTTGGTTCCAAGCTTCGACGTGTTGAGCTTGGTCGTATCCTCAGTCATCCCTTCTGCCGTGTATAGCTCAAGCAGCAAGATAGGCTTCTTTTGTAGGTGTCGAGGCAAGCTTCTTCCCTCACGAATTTTTTTCCAGGCGATGAGCTGTTGCTTGCCGATGTCTCGGGGCAACGCTACGGTTGAGCTCCTTCTCAGCTACACGGGAAGCTGGTTTCAATGCTTACTATATGGCTATCTCTGGTACTTATACCTATCTCTGTCTCTGTAGTCACTTCTCTCGGACCTCGAGCTGTATCTATCCTGTGATGATCTATAACCAATTGATCTCTCGTTTCTTGACTCATACGACCGCTCATTTCTGGACTCATACGACCGTTCATGTCTACTGTCAGCATACGGTCTCGACGATCTTGGCTCGTAGCCCCGATCTGAGTGCCCTCTAGAGTCATGGGCTCTATCACCACCTCTCGGTTCATACTTTGGTCTCTCGTGAACACCACTGCTGCCACCACCACGTCCTCTACCAGCAAACCTAGGTGGTGCTTTCATCTTACTAGCATACATCTCAGCCTTCTTTCTCTCGGACTCTTCTCTCTGCTTCTGCTTCAGAAGGTAGTGGCGTCCCCCGAGTCCGCCTCCAAGTCTTCTAGGAACCCAGTTCTTGTTGGTCCTTGCCCTCTCAACATCCGTCAAAATGGTTCGATCCCCAAGCTTCATGCCATTACCTTCCTTGTAAGCAGCACGCGCACCGTGTTCATCAGAGAACACGACAAAGGCATAGCCCCTTGACTTACCATCGGTTTTATCCCTAACGATTCTGACCCTCTCAACTTCACCAAACTTGGTGAACTCTCGCTGTAAATCGACCTCAGTGATGCTGTAGTCCAACCGTGCAACGAAAACGGTCTTGAATGGATCTCCCTTGATATTAGGATCCTCATCGGGCTTCCATTTCTGGAACTCGTCATCAAGTTTACGTATGTTCTCGGTGATCTTGTGCTCCTTCTCGTGCTCTTTAGCCTCTTGGAGCTGCTGTTCCGCTGTGTTCTCAGCTGGAGCTTTCTGAGGAGCAGTGTACCCCTTCAGCTGCTCAAGATACGAACCGATACCGTCAATGTGGCACGTTCTTCTCTTCGACAGTGGGTAATCAAGATCGTCCAGATGTTTTAAGGGAGGCCTTGGCTCGAAGAGCTTCGAAACGTCTGGTCTAAACTTCGAAGTGTCCGTCTACATCAGCGTATGTTAGTAAGGCAATCATCCCCAAACAAAAGTCACCACGGGTCCAGCACGTGATGCATCAGATACGAACCATTCTCCTGTATTTGTCTACGCCTTCTCTATGATGGACGTGTCTTGTTTTGATGCCTCGAGCTTCCTGTTTACCTCCTCCATCGCTACAAACAAACGGCCGAGCTGGCGTGAAAAATCAAAACTAGCCTACAATTTTTAGTGGGGCCCGGCCTACGGGCCCACCAGCTACATTGGCAAGGAATCATGAACGGATAAGAGGTTTAAAACACAACTAATAATGGAATAAAAACATATTGATACATTACAATAACAAAGGAGTACTCGCTTCAAGCACTGATCTTCTTGCCATTCATCAAATGGCTGAGCAATTCGGAGGCTGTGCCACCAACGTGTTCACTGGTTTGGTTTGGAACGAGGCCCGGAGGTGGTGGTGTTGCAGAGTAGGAACGATCCACTTTCAAGCTTTGTTGTAACAACTGTTCTTGTAGCAGTTGTTGTGCAGCTGTCTTGGACTGAGGTTGTGGTTGCAATGGTTGTTGAGCCTGTTGATGTGCTTGTAGATGTTGCTGCTGCTGCTGTTGCTGCTGCTGCTGCTGTTGTTGTTGTAGTGCACGTTGTTGAAGCAATTGTTGTTGCAACAATGCCTGTGCCACAGAGTTCTGCTGTGTCTGCTGCTGTTGTTGCTGTTGTTGCTTTGTATTGACAGCCACACCTTGGGCCTGGGCGACATTTGCGTTCATATTAATTGGTGCTTGGTAAGGTGTTGCTTGTGAAGACAATAATGCATTGAATGCAACTGGTGGTGGTTTGGAAATAAGAGACTCCAACAACTTCATAGAGAACAGATCGTCTCTTTTGCTTTCGCTGGAAGCTTCACCAGAGTTATAGACAAACAAAGGGGGCAATGCACTGCTCTTCTCTGTGACGACTCCAGAGCGTAAACGGTAGTTGATTTGAGGTGGAGCACTCAAAAGAGCAGAAATTTCATCCAAAAATGCAAAGGCAACATTCTCTGGTTGATAATCCTCATTCTGTTGACCGTGGTGGTGTTTTTGTTTTCTCTTTTGTTCAATCTGCTGTTGTTGTAACTGTTGTTGAGTGGCACGTTCAGCCAATGATGGGAACGCTGAGGAGTTTGCCAACGTCGTCGAGGGTGTTGTTGGTGATGTGGACGTAGCCTGTGCCTTAGGATTTGCCCAAGAAACAGTGGCAGGCAAAGGTAATGCTCCAGAAAGTGACTGGTGCTGCAGTGTAGGCGTGGAGGCCGCAGTGTTCGAAGAGTTAGAGTTGGTGTCCTCATGGTTTGTGTTGGTAGCGGAGATGGTATTACCAGCAGCACTAGAAGTATTGTAATGCGTAGGTGGGTGTCTTGGGAATGGTGCATTTCTGTGAAGTTCAGGACCTCCCATTCTCAGAGATTGCCTAGTGGACAGATCTTGTCTTGTGTATGAATCTGCCTCTTCACCTGGCTCGTGTAAGAACATACAGTTTGGATTTGGACAAGCCTGGCCTCGCAAATAGGAGGAGCAGTACTTTGTAGTACCAAAGGCTGCTTTCAACAGTCTGCCATCGAGATATGTCCCGTCAATAGCTGCAATACACTTTGCAGCCTCCTCCTTTTTGGAAAAAGTCACATAGATGCCATATCCACTGTTTGGATTGTGATGACCCACAGTGGGAACTCTCTTATTGATAACAGCCTTCAACACCTTACCGTACTGTCCAAAGTATTTATCGGACTTCAACAATGGTATTAGCTCGTCCTGTGGCACCGGAGGGTTCAAGCCTACAACGTAAACCAGATTCTTCTGGATAACCCTCATGCCAGCCAGGTGCTTGCGGTTCATCTGTTCATTCTCCTTCTTTTCCTTTTCCCTCTGCTTCTTCTCTTTCTCCTTCTTCAGCTGCTTGTTCTGCTCTCTTCTCAACTCCTCCGGAGACATCGTCTTGTACTCAACAGATTCATCGTCATACGGACGACGACAGGCTGGACACTTCCCGTTCAAATCGGGGTTCTGACGGATGTTGTTGTAACAAAACTGACAGATTTGATACCCACATGGACATGGCTTGAAGTTTCTATCCGACAGATCCATCACCTCCACACAGAGTGGGCTATCGTCCTGTTAGTACACCAATCTTATAGAGATCCCACACAGAGCTCATATATGTGCAACTAGCGAGCCAGCCGGAGGGCAAAATACTCACCAGAATTCTTCATCGGAGTCGTCATCGGAGTAATAATCCTGTGGATCGTTGATCATTGTACTTTGTAGTGCTTTGTTCTCTCTTTCTGCTGTTTCTAAGTGGAATTTGTTCTCCTTTGTTTGGCTTTGTTGTTTGCCTACTTTGTGTATTTCGATTAAAGCCGCCAGTTAATTTGATCAGCCAAACTGTCGATGATGGGTGGGCAAAAAAACTCTTGATGACGTAATCCATTGATCACGTGACCTGGGTTGGGTTATGAAAAAAAACAAGGGCCGAGCAGGGAATTGAACCCTGGACCACTCACACCCAAAGCGAGTATCATACCACTAGACCACGCGGCCGGACTTGTTGACAATGAAACTTCCAGTCTTTGGTATATTTAGCTGTGGAAGAACAGCAACTGATACAGCATTCATTGAGTAGTTCATATGTAAACTTTGGGAAAAGCTCATTATTTATACTGTCCTGTAGTGTCCTCCAGTAACTGTACGCCCCCAATTGGGTGTCTTGCTCGGCTTTTTTGGAAATAGCACCAAGTGACAGTATGAGCAGACATATAACCAGCCAACGCAATGGATGATCCAGCAAGCACTACAGGTACAACGAAATTAACAATTCCATGAATCGCAATGATTATAATACAGTTGGTCCCGAGGTATATAAGTGGGTTACTCCATAACTATGTCAGCATCGACATCTTCTTCACCACCGTTGATCAATTGAAGCGTCTCATCGTCAACCACATACCAGATTTGCAAATGCTCGTACTCGTCGATACACTCTCTGAACTGTTGCTCTGTGAAACCCCTGGAAATAACAGCGTTCTTAACGTCACTGAGATTCAGGCTTGTTCTTCTTGCCCCGTCAGCCAAGGCCATGGTTTGAATGATTTGATAAATCTTTGTCGTTGATGATTCATCCGTTCTTCTCCCTTCATCTCTTGTAAACGACGATCTCGCAACCTCAACCAATCTCAAAGCTTCATCAACATCGGCCTTTTCAACTGTAGAATCAAATCTCAACTTAGCAAGAGCCTGTGACATTCTTAATATACCCAATAGTGTTCTTGGTGTAGCCTGGCCAAATGACATGCGTGGATCATTCTTAACCTTGTGCTTCGATTCTTGTCTCATTCTTGTATAGGATGCAATAACATAATCTGCAACCTCTTGAGAAATAACAGGTCTGTATATCTTTGCCTTTGTTATATACTCTCTGATCGTTGTTGGATCAAAGGGCTCGAAATCCATCACTGGATGTTTGTTATGCATGTGAACATAGGCAACGTGTTCAGCAAGCTTTGCGTCGTCGTCCTGCGACGGAGTGTCAAGAATTAAGAACAAGATATCAAATCTTGAGAGAAGAGCAGCTGGTAAATTGATATTGTCCAATGGGGAGATCTTTGTGTTGAAACGTCCAAGTACAGGATTTGCAGCAGCTAGGATAGATGCACGAGCATTCAAGGTAGTATTGATACCTGCTTTGGAAATAGAGATTGTTTGTTGTTCCATAACCTCATGGATAGCAGTTCTATCAGATTCATCCATCTTATCGAACTCATCGATACAACAGATACCGTTATCTGCTAAGACGAGAGCACCACCTTCCAGTACCATTTCATCTGTAACCGGGTCTTTCATCACAGCTGCTGTCAAACCAACACCTGAGGACCCACGACCTGTTGTATAAACACCTCTTGGACTAATCTTGGAGATCGTCTTTAACAATTGCGATTTAGCCACACCGGGATCACCCATTAGACAGATATTGATATCACCTCTGATTTTCATACCATCACCCATTTTCTTATCGACACCACCAACAAGTAACAATAGCAAAGCCTTCTTGACATCATCGTGACCGAAAATCTCTGGAGCAATTGAGCGTGCCAATCTGGAATACACGTCACCTTGTTCTTGAATGAGTCTAATCTTTTCATCGATTGAGGCACTGATTTCACTCATGTCGTATTTCTTCTTATGTTGATAAACGCATTGCGCTTCGAGGAAAGTCTCCGTCAGTAAACCTGCCCTTAGGGCCTGGTAGCCAGTGTATGCCTGTGGCAAGACAACACCGGCAACGTCGACAACGTCACCTGGATCCATGGATCTAACCAAGTCACCGTTGACATGAATTGTGAAAGTTCTTGGAATGTGAGAAACTGGCACTTGTGAGGCCAACTCTTGTAACTTAACCTCCTGGAATGGACTGAACTTGGAAGCACGTGTAGAAGGGAAGAGTTTTCCCTTGGATTGGTTATTACGACATTGTTCGGAGATGCATTCATTCAAGGGGTTAAAGGTTCTAGTTGTAACCTCTTGAAACACTTCATGACCACATTGGTCGCATGTGTATGCATTCACCAAGACTGCAGGTTTAACGTCTGAGACTCTTGTAATCATACCACGTACAGTGACCAGCTTACCAACGTGCTGGCCCTTGATTTGACGCACTGACAGTGGTTTGTAGGCCCTTTTACCGGAGATCTTGGTCAATGGTCTGAAATACAGGTTATAACGACGCGTTAAATTTGCTGGAAACTCGGCCTCGCCATTCTCCTCCTCGTCCTCGACATCACCCATCAAGTTATTAGCCTCTAGTTCTTCCCTTCTTTCCGCTTGCAGTCTCTGGTTTCTTTGTTGTCTCTGTTGTAGGATGAGATCGATGACACCACCTTTATCTGGGATGGCCTTTGTTGGTGCTGGCATCAGCTTATCGATCTCTTTGGAGAACATTTCGATATAGCGGAAAGTGTTCTCCAGAATACCCTCAGTCAAAGACTTGCGCTTATAAGGTGACGCACCGATATTCACCTCCGAGGTGAGTTGAAAATCTTCAATGTCGTCCAAGTCTATGTATATTGTTGAAATCTCTCTATTGGCCACTCTCTGAAGCATCGTCATGTATTTGGGACCGTATCCGTACTCCAGCTGCTCTTCCTCGGTCAGAGGTGGGACCCTCGTATCAAACATCTCATCAGCTCGAGAAACCACCTCGCCCTTGAACTGTTGTAGGAATTCGCTAATTGTTTTGGTGACCTCGGTGTAGTTCACATCGATCATCACCGCTGGAAGAGCTGACATTGAGGCCATCGTGGACGTGGTTCTATTTGCTTCTCTCTGTAGTTGCTGATGAAGAGAGAAGAGAAAGAGAGAAAAGTTGACGTGAAAAATCCTTTGACAAATTTTACGTGGCGCGTCTAATTAGATTACCGCATTGGGAAGCGACGCGAAAACCATTGTGGGTTTTCGTTTTCGCTTTCGCCCTTGCCTGTTTGGGGCAATTTTCGCTTTTCGTGCAACTTCCTCCGAACGAGGAAAGCCTCTCGTGTTCTCTACACATTCGCTATATCATAGCTAATACACTCTGTATACAGGCCCTTTGGCATGGGGAAAACAGTCAATTGGCATGGAGAGAACAGTCAATTGGGATCGAGTCTTGAACATCTCGTCTACAACTCACTACGACGCCATCGTAGATAAGACAACCATGTGCATACACATATTCCTGCCTGGTGTACAACAGCAACCCATCAAACCTTGAAACAGGAAGCCCACAGTTTGGATGGCACCATCTGACTCTTACCCTGATACTTCGTAGTGTGCAATTGCAAATTGCACCAATTGGCTTTGCATCGCTGCGGCCACTGACAGCTACGACACAACACGCTGGATAGACCCGGTATCAACACGCTGTTTGAGCTTTGCAAACTTACCTTGGCTTCCTTAACCCCTGAAACGGTACACACAGGTTAGTACATCTCCAATTGCCCTCGCCGCCGCCTCTTCCCGTTCCGAGAGAGATCGTTATCGTTGGATGCATACAACATCCCCAGCGTACTGTGGGATGTGTACGGTGTACGTGCCATCGACAGCTCTGTGTAAACGGGATGTGGTTGTCTCTGTCTGCCCTTATTCCGAACAACATTTGCCGGCCTGTCTGCAATAAAAGCCATAACTTAGTACCCGTCCTGGTTATCGGTACATGCTACACACCACACCATGCATGAATGGGTGGATGTGCCCCATTGGCACATCCTCTTCGTGAACTTTGGTATACAGCCTGTGTCCCCTGGTTGCTTGGTCCGTCCGTGCTCTGTTCCGCTTACGTCGGTTTAGAACGTGCCTCCCCTAGGGAACCACTCCCCTAGAGAAGCCCCCCTAGAGAAGCCCCCTAGAGAAACCCCCATTCAGTCCATCCTCCGCCGCCGTAGAACGGAAAGCACATCTTAGGCAGACGTGGCCTGCGGCCCCCCCCCCCTAATTTTGACGTTTTTGCCTTGTTCCATTTGGGGTGCGCCCCGCGCGTAGAACAATCCAAGCATCCGTTTCTGCACTCCTCCGAATTGAGTGCAGAGAAACGTGGAATTCATTCACACTGCCAGAGAGAGAGACAGAATTTGAGAGCCCATGAGAGAAAGAGTGTCGCTGCCCGTGTGCCTGGAGCCCAAGACCACCAACAGCCCAATTGAGGCGTCTCAATTGGCCCGCTGCTGTTGCTGTAATCCACCGTAGAGGCCGAGATGGCCCTCTCTTCCCGATTGCGTCGCCACAGCTTGCCGGGCAGATCCCAGCCCACTGCGACAGAAACGCGACGCTGTTGTTTTTAATACGGATCTCTGCCTAAACTCCCTGCCCACTAGGCAGGAAGAACTTGGGCTCTCCCTCTGGCGGCCTCTCTGTCTAATGAGGTGGGAATTTGGGTACATGTACCCAAATGCCTGTTGCAGCCACTTTACCACCTGATATACATGCAAGGTTGTATAAATAGAGAGATGAACCCCCTTTTGTATAAAAGTTAACACGGTAGGCTCCTTCCTCCCCCTTCTCTTTCAAACGTTTGCTATATAGAGAACACACTCCCAGGTTCAATTCGCAGCTCAATCCAAGTATACTCGATTAGCTGAACGCCCAATTGAACTAAGCCGATGTCTAGCTATAACTTCACCCCTGGCTCGCCAACCTCTGCTGAGGGCTTTGGCGAGGAGCTGCCACACCCAAAGCACGTGAGACGCTTTACCGGGTTCTCTCCTGCGGAGATCAAGTCCATTGACAGTGTGATTCCGCTGAAGAGCCGTGAGACGTGGAAGAAGTTTGCCGTGGAGAACTTCACCGATAACGCTGGGTTCGAGAAGGGCTTTGTCCGCCACGTTGAGACCACCCTTGCAAGATCCATCTACAACTGCGATGAGCTGGCTGCTTACCAGGCCACCTCCAACACGATGAGAGACAACCTGATCACCAACTGGAACAAGACGCAGCAGAAGCAGACCACCAAGGACCAGAAGAGAGTCTACTACTTGTCGTTGGAGTTTCTGATGGGCAGGGCGCTAGACAATGCGCTGATCAACACTGATAACAGAGAGCTGGTTGACGCCTCTGTCGATGAGCTCGGGTTCAAGCTGGAAGACTTGCTGGAGCAGGAGCCAGACGCTGCTCTGGGTAACGGTGGTTTGGGTCGTCTTGCGGCCTGTTTTATCGATTCCTTGTCCACTGGTAAATACCCAGGCTGGGGCTACGGTTTGCGTTATCAGTACGGTATCTTTGCTCAGAAGATCATTGACGGTTACCAGGTTGAAACTCCAGACTACTGGCTCAAGTTCTCCAACCCGTGGGAGATCCCACGTAAGGAGATTCAGATCCCAGTGGACTTCTACGGCCACGTTGAACACCATAAGGATGCCCATGGTAAGGTCAAATCCACCTGGGTCGGAGGTGAACGTGTCATTGCAGTCGCCTACGACTTCCCAGTTCCTGGTTATAAGAGCGAGAATGTGAACAACTTGCGTTTATGGTCTGCTGAGCCAACCACTGAGTTCGACTTTGCCAAATTCAACTCTGGTGATTACCAAAACTCTGTCCGTGGCCAGCAGTCTGCTGAGTCCATCACTGCTGTGTTGTATCCAAACGATAACTTTGACTCTGGTAAGGAGCTGCGTTTGAAACAACAATACTTCTGGGTTTGTGCTTCTTTGCACGACATTGTCAGACGTTTCAAGAAGACTAAGCGTCCATGGTCTGAGTTCCCAGAGCAAATTGCCATTCAATTGAACGACACTCACCCAACTTTGGCCATCCCAGAGTTGCAGCGTGTCTTGGTTGATTTGGAAGGCTTGGAGTGGGATGAGGCCTGGGCAATTGTCACAGAGACCTTTGGCTACACTAACCATACCGTCATGCAAGAGGCATTGGAGAAATGGCCAGTGTCATTGATGGAGAGATTGTTGCCACGTCATTTGGAGATCATCTATGACATCAACTTGTTCTTCTTACAACACGTTGAGAAGAAGTTCCCTAAGGATCGTGATCTCTTGTCCCGTGTATCCATTGTGGAGGAGGCCTCTGCAAAGAACATCAGAATGGCTTACTTGGCTATCATTGGTTCTCACAAGGTTAACGGTGTTGCTGAATTGCACTCTGAATTGCTAAAGACCACGATCTTCAAGGACTTTGTCAACATCTACGGTGCCTCCAAGTTTACAAACGTTACCAACGGTATCACTCCAAGAAGATGGTTGAGACAGGCCAACCCAGGTTTGGCTGCTTTGATCAAGTCCAAGCTTGGTTCCGATGATTACTTGAAGGACTTGACCCTCTTGAAGGAATTGGAGCAGTACGCTGATGATGAAGAGTTCCAAAAGCAGTGGGCTCAGGTTAAGCTTGACAACAAGATTAGACTTGTTGCTTTGATCAAGAAGCTCACCGGTATCGAGATCAAGAACCCAGACGTGTTGTTTGACATCCAAGTTAAGCGTATTCACGAGTACAAACGTCAACAGTTGAACATCTTTGGTGTCATTGCTCGTTACCTTCAAATCAAGAAGGCCTCACCAGAGGAGCGTGAAAAGATCTTGCCAAAGGTTTGCATCTTTGGTGGTAAGTCTGCTCCAGGTTACTACATGGCGAAGCTCATCATCAAGTTGATCAACTCCGTGTCCGAAGCCATCAACAACGATCCAGATGTCGGTGATTTGTTGAAGGTTGTCTTCATCCCAGACTACAATGTTTCTAAGGCTGAGGTTATCATCCCAGCTTCTGACTTGTCTGAGCATATCTCTACTGCTGGTACAGAGGCATCCGGTACTTCCAACATGAAGTTCGTGATGAATGGTGGTTTGATCATTGGTACCGTCGATGGTGCCAACGTTGAACTCACCAGAGAGTGTGGAGAGGACAACATCTTCTTGTTTGGTCACTTGGCTGAGCGTGTCGAGGACATTAGACACGAGCACCGTTTCAGTGGCTACAAGATCCCAGAGACGTTGGAGGCTGTGTTTGATGCCATTGAGAATGGCAGCTTCGGTAATGGTGACGAGTTCAGAACCCTCATCGACTCCATCAAGTACCAAGGTGATCACTACTTGGTTTCTGATGACTTTGAGTCGTACTTGCAAGCCCATGAGCTTGTTGACGAGGCCTACTTGGACCAAAAGGCTTGGATCAAGAAGTCCATCATCAACGTTGCAAACACCGGCTTCTTCTCCTCTGACAGATGTATCCAAGAGTACGCTGAAGGTATCTGGAACATTGAGCCAATTGAGCAATGAGTTAATTAGTAATCTCTGTGGGTGTGTATGTGGTTTTCAGTTTATATAAATGTTTTGTTTGCCTGTTGTGAGGTAGTTTGGGTTGTAAATATTGCTGTCTAAGTCCTCTGCCTACGTCCTCTGCCTGCGTCCTCCGCCTACGCCCCACAGCCTGCCTGCCTAATCAGTCCCGTAGGCAGTGACGCGCCCGCCAGCTCCCTCCGCGACGCAGGCTGAGAAGACATTTTACGGCGAACAAAACGGGAAAATGTGGGCTGCCCGCCCGCTTATCTTCACGAAATTTTCACATTCGGCTCAGCCTAGAAAGAAAATAGATGAAACAATCCCATCACTTGGAAAGGAAGAAGGGGCTGTTCTCATTAACAGGTTTCAAATGAGGTGGTCGTGGGTGTTGTTTTTAAGTGTCAATATCCTCACCTGTGCACTGTGCTCTCCAATTGGGCTCGGTGAGGAGGAGGGAAGCGGTGATCCAAGCACTCCTGGGCAGAAATACCAGGTCCTTGACTTACCAGGCCTGGCCAACGTCCCAGAAGAACTGAGACCCGTAATGCATGCTGGACATATTGCACTGGACCCAAGTGATGTTGCAAATTCGACAAAGCTCTTCTTTTGGAAGTTCCAGAAGCAGGATGTTGAGTTCAACAGAACAATCTTTTGGTTGAACGGAGGCCCTGGTTGTTCTTCTATGGATGGTGCGCTTATGGAGACGGGCCCGTTACGCGTGGACGGTTCCGGGAACCTAAACATCAACACCGGGTCGTGGTATGAGGGTGCTGATCTGATATTTGTCGACCAGCCTGGTGGGACTGGCTTCAGTACAACGAAGAACTACGATACTGAATTGAGCCAAATTGCAGCCGATTTTGTAACGTTCTTGACGGAGTATTTCAAGGTGTTTCCTGAGGATAAAGACAACGCGATCTTCTTGGCTGGCGAGAGTTATGCTGGTCAGTATATTCCTTTCATTGCGGATGCGATTCTGAGATCCAACAAGGTGGATGGCTCAGGTTTCAACCTCGAAGGACTTCTCATTGGTAACGGTTGGATAGATCCAAATGTTCAGAGCATGAGTTACATCCCATATCTTCTCGATGCTGAGATTATCCACCCAGATGATGATTTCATACCATCGCTGTTGAAACAACAGGAGAAATGCCAAAACGATGTCAACAATGGCATAGGTAAGGAGAAATTCTACGTCAATAGTTGTGACCTGATCCTCTCCAAGATCCTGAGCGCAACAAGGGACAAGACTAAGCCAAAGGATGAACAGTGTATCAACATGTACGACACAAGACTGAGAGACTCGTATCCAAGCTGTGGTATGAATTGGCCACCAGATTTACCTAACGTTCAGAAATGGCTACGTGATGTAGCTGTGGTGAAGGCCTTGAACCTTGACCCTAATGACGTTGCTGAGTGGAGAGAATGTGATGGGCAAGTGTCCAAGTACTTGAAGAATAGTGAATCGAAACCAAGTATCGAACTATTGCCTGGCTTGCTGGAGCAATTGAACGTTGTTCTATTCAACGGTGATAAGGACATCATATGTAACAACTACGGTGTGCTTGATTTGATCTCCAAGATGACGTGGAACGGTGCCTTGGGATTTGATGACGATGCAGAGGAGTTTGACTGGAGGTATAACGGCTTATCTACAGGTA
Source organism: Williopsis jadinii (assembly GCF_001661405.1). Lineage (NCBI taxonomy): Eukaryota > Fungi > Ascomycota > Saccharomycetes > Phaffomycetales > Wickerhamomycetaceae > Williopsis > Williopsis jadinii. Next base: position 534,091 of record NW_017963657.1, read on the forward strand.
CTGTTAAGCATAGTAGAAACCTGACTTTCATTGACATCTTTGACTCTTCCCACATGGTTCCCTTCGACAAGCCTGAGGATTCCAGAGGCGTGTTTGACCTCATAGTTGGAAATTACAGGCTGATAGAGTCTGCAAATGAAACGTTTGTGGAAACACCTGTCTACCAGAACAATGCCCTCATATGGCCAAGTGAGGGTAACAAGAGTGCTGACGACAATGACGACAGTGGTGGTGATGACTCTACCCCACCTGCACAGCACAAGAGCATATTCCCGTTCATTCTTTACTTGCTGTTCATTGTCATAGTTGGTGCCATCATTCTGCACTTCAGAGGCCATAAGGCTCCAAACAAAAACTCGATATTGAGAACGACGGCAGGCAATAACAAGAAATCGTCTGTAAAGAAGACCGTTTCATGGGCTGATGACAACGCTGAGGATAGCAGTGCCCAATCAGCCACTAAGAGTGGCAAGTTTGGAGAGTTCTTCAACAACTACACAACCCAAAAGAAAGGATACAAGGCACCGGGCTCTCATGATGACGATTACGAAGACATCGAACTGCAAGAGCACGACGACGCTAGCTTCGACCTGGATAGAGAGCTCGAAAATGATCGAAGCAACATGGTTTGAAGCATAGGACCTATGTTTGTAATGTTGTACTCCACTGTGTTTTGTGTTTTTATCGAATATTTGTATACAATGTGGACACCGAGTTTGGGTGTCTTTGTGTAAAGATTAGCCCTATATTGAAGTGTTGTAGAGATTGTATCCATCTCTGTTAACGATCTCCACGATACGAAGGTATCTACAAGTGTCTCTAGTGCTTTGCAGCCTCATTCTACAGGCTAGTGTTGATAATTAGCTATTTATCTGTGATGGACAAAGACCTCAAGTCGGTGTTTTACAGAGAGCCCCGTAAGCCACTACGGTTGATAACCAGCTTCCAGCCATCTACACCAGCATTTGAGAAACACCTGGGGCGTACGTTCAAGGTAACAGTGGACAGACCTCCTCATTTGGCCAGGAAATCGGGAGGGTTCCGTAGCCGTCCTCCAAGTGGCATTGGAACACAGTCAACATTGAACCATGAGCCGGTCAAGTTGGACTCTTTCCTCACTGGGGAGCATGATGTTGTACAGCAGGGCCAGTTTGCTGTTACAATTCCAATCCACAAGCTCAAAACCATTGAAAAGTCTGTGAATGACTATTTAAACTCCTATACGTTGGATGATTTGAATTCTATGTTTGACACGTTTGCATATATGGCCTTGGTGTGCTTCTCCTGCTTTGCGCAAGAACTTCTCCAGCTGAACAGGGATGCATTCTTCATGGTTGTTCCCATGATCTTTGTTTGTTCTTTAAGGTTGGCTTTGAAACCTAAGAAGTCAAACCTCACGGCAACTTACATCGATGAGGTGTTGAAAGAACACGGTGTGCCTCTGGGAACCAGGCGGGCCCTTAATCATGGATTGGCGTTCTATACGCTTGTCATGTTGGTACCTGTTATCAAAATAACATCTTCACTCAAGCTTCAGGCTGATTATGGGTCTAAACTTGACATTTCCAGTCTACTATTCTTGGGTGGAGTTTTGATTAGCTTGTCCATTAGCTTGGTTCAGAAAGCTCTCTTGAGCTTCACAATATGTGATATAGCTCTGGTCGGTTGTGTTTCGCCTCATTTGAGTGCCTATGATATTAGAAGCAGTGAATATGAGGATTAACACCTCTGGAAGACTCTACTGGGCTGTGTTGGAACATAATTACAAAAGGAGTTCTTTGAGTGTGAGGCCCTAAGTTCGTTTTACAATTGCATATCTAGCTTCTTAGTCTATGTAACTCAAGCAAACCGATGTGTAGCTTCCACTATCGCAGACATCAAAGCATATCACTTTTCTCTTGTGAATTTTAAAGCATCAGGACCATCCTCCGACACCATCTCCCTAAAACCTGGCCCTTTGTAAGAGATTTATGCATCCTGGATGTCCATATATGCAGCAACTACATATAATCTTCATGAAGACGCATCATCCGTCGTGAAAACATTGAATAATGGATTTGGTCATAAGAACACCGAACGTTTGCAACAATTACTTGATACCACGAGTTGTCCGATATGGCCAATTGTGAAGAACATCACTGCTCTGATACCATGCCTGGGTTATTGCAGGCTGAATAACCCACTAAAACAAATCAAGTAAAAAGTTGAAAAAAAAATCTGAAGGGTGCAAGGTTCGAACTCGCGCGGACAAACGTCCAGTAGATCTTAAGTCTACCGCCTTAGACCACTCGGCCAACCCTCCGGGCTTCTGCTGAGAAACTAAACACTCTCCAATATAAGTGTTTTTCTGGTGTTCGGATGTTCCTATCTATGGACCTGCCAATTTGCAGCATATATCAGCCAGAATCAAGTCTACCGGTTTCGATTGAGGCTAATAGGAGAGATAATGGTTCAGTAAGAAGAGTTCTGATCAATGTGACAATATAATGGATGCTCGGGTGCGCGCCGTGACGTTTTACTCAATGGAGCGGGAACATCTAATGTGATGTTAATGTCTGCCGGTACTGCGCACATCTCTGATATGAGTTTTACTTTTGGCGAGTCTGCTGATAATAATACCAATTGTTATTCATGAATACAATAGAATGGATACACTTTCTATTGTCCATCTTGGAATATTCCTGGTTTTTGGTTGAGAAATACCAAGATTATTATATTAGGCTTTTTTTAGTAATCTGGAGGCATTTATAAGAAAGATCACATCCATTTTGCGATAGAGAAATTGATATATAGGGCTTGAGTTAATGAAATAACAGGAAAATTCAAAGTTGTACACCAGACGATTTATTATTGATAACAGCAGCCTATTTATCTTACAGTCCGTTCAATTTCACCACATTATACGTGACTCTGGTGCTGCTGAGCGTTGGAAAGGCTCTCCAGAATTGACATTTTCCACGTTCTGTACATACTTGAAGAACCAAAGCCTACATCAACTCCTTCTCTAGCATTGTTCTGTAATCGTCCTGTGATTTAGCACTTGCTCCTCATAGTTTACTGAATCTCTCTAGGCGTAGCCTCACACAATGTTTGATCAATGTTGGCCATTGGCCTTCATATCCAGTGTAGTTTCGTCATTTGAACACCTCAGCGAGATATGCATCAACTCGGCCAGTCTCAAGGACTCCATGATGAACTACAACAACTACAAGAAAACACCTTTTTAATAACCATTTCAATTAGCCAAAAGACATGCACATCATCTCGACAGCTTTACCAACTGTTGAGAGAAAAGTCTTCATTCAAAAAAACACAGATACAAAAGTTAAACCATGAACCCATCAATACACTCGATGAAACGAAACCATAATTTCAACGATGACAAGAGAAGAAAATACACAAACATAGGTCCAAATGCGTTTGGCATTTAACCCTATCAATGACACAATTCAATTTCATATCCAACGGAATCTAGCATTTAAGCAGATTCAGCTGGAGCAGCAGCAGCAGCAGCTGGAGCAGTCTCTTCAGCAGCCTCTGGAGAAGCTTGTTGTTGCTCGTTTTGCTTGAACTCCTCATAAGCCTCAAGAGCATCGTCAAAGTGTTGCTTGAACAAGTCATCATCACCCAACAAGGAGATGATCTCATCGTTCTCCAAGCCGAGAAGCATACCGGTAATCTTACCAGCAGATTCTGGGTCTTGAGCCTTACCGGTGGCAACAACCTTAGAGTAAAGCTCCTCACCGAGGATTCTCTTGTGTTGGTCTTCTGGAGCGTTGGCAAGGGCTTGAGCCAAGTTGGCACTGACATCCTCACGGTTTTGTCTTCTGTTACCTCCACGGTTGTTGAAACCACGTTGACCTTGTCTGTAGTCCTGGAATTGTGGTGGACCGTACATACCGTTTGGAATTTGACGACCAGCCCATTGACCTTGTGGTGGAATACCTTGACCTGGTCTTGGAATACCTTGCATCATGAATTGACCTGGCATTGGACCTCTTGGTGGGTAAACACCTGGTTGTTGACCGTAAAAGACTGGTGGAATGAATTGGCCTGGAATACCAGAAGCAGCTTGTTGCATTCTCATTTGGTTCTTAGCCATGATTTGTTGTTGGATTTGGGAACGTCTAGCCTCCTTCTTTTGAGCCAAAGCAACGTACAATGGCTTGTTAACCAACATGTGTTGGTTCATCTCACTGAGAGCCTTGGAAGCCTCATCTGGAGAGGTGAAAGCGACAAAACCGAAACCCTTGGACTTACCAGCTTCATCACGCATAACCTTGGCAGAGGTGATGGTACCGAATGGGGAGAACTCCTCACGCAATCTGTCATCGTCAATGGTGTCGTCCAAGTTCTTGATGAACAAGTTAACACCTTGTGACTTGGTCAAAGAGGCAGCACGGTAAGCATCATACTTCTTCTTCAATTGCTCACGACGTTCGTACTTCTTTTGAGCACGACCAACGTACAACTTCTTACCCTTGAATTCGGTATCGTTCAACTCCTCAATGGCCTTGGTAGCAGACTCGTGCTCAGCAAAGTTGACGAAACCGAAACCCTTGGACTTACCTTCAGCATCAGATTGCAAGACAAAGGAGGTGATGGCACCGAATGGCTTGAACAACTCCTCAACTTCCTCAGCAGTAGCCTCGAGGTCAATGTTCTTGACGTAAACGTTGGTGAAGGTTTCCTCGATGGCGTTAGCCTTGGATTCACGCTCCTCACGGGACAAGTGCTTAGCGACGTAAACGATTTGACCGTTCAAGTCCATACCGTTAACCGCCTCAATGGCAGCCTCAGCAGCCTCGGCAGTCTCATAGTGGACGAAACCGAAACCCTTGGACTTACCATCCAAGTCAGTGGCGACTTTACAAGAGAGAATTCTACCAAAGGTGGAGAATGTGTCGTGCAAGGCCTTGTTGTCGATAGCAGCATCCAAGTTCTTGATGAAAATGTTACCAGCACCAGATCTTCTCAACGATGGGTCACGTTGGGAGAGCATGATTCTCATTGGACGGCCGTTGACTGGAGAGTAGTTCAACTCGTCAATGGCCTTTTGGCCATCCTTTGGATCGTCAAAGTTGACGTAGGCGTAACCCAATGATCTCTTGGTGACAGCATCACGACAGACACGGATAGAGGACACTGGTCCGATGGCGGTGAACACCTCGAACAAAGTGGCTTCAGACACATTTGGCTCCAATTCACCAACGTACAGAGAAGCACCGACAGCTGGGGTGGAGCTTTGCTCCTCAGACTTCTCGGTGGTTTCAGATGGAGCGACTGGGGACTCCTCCTCAACTTTCAAGGCCTCAAGCTCCTGAGTGGTCTTTTCAATTTGTTCAGCAGACATTGTTTCTAAATTTGATGGAGATCGACACGGACAAAATTGAACTGTGTGTATGGTTTCTGACTTAAAATGGATTCAACGAGTATATATTGGTCTACTCTGTGTGGCCTTTTAAGAATGGTCTATTGAAGGGTTTTTTGAAGGGTTTTTCAATTTTTTTTGGATTTTTTTTTATAACAAAGAAAGTGAAGTTAGATGAACTTGTGGTATGGTTCTTCTAGTTGGACTTTATGTGATCCCTTTGCTTTCTTGTGTGAAACTTGTGGAGTTGTTCGCTTGAAGAGTGAAAAAACGAGTAGGAGAAGACAGCAGAGAAGCAAAATTTTTTCCTCGCGTGTGAGGGTTTGAAAATTTTTTTCCGCTGAGGCATCGCCACAAAAACGAAAAGCGAAAAAGCGACGGAACGAAAAAGCGAAAAAGCGAAAAACACGAAACGAGCCACGAAAAAGCGCAACGACAAACCTCTACGGGAAACATCGCAAAAATTTGCCCAGCGGCAACTCTCTTCCCATGTGGTGTACGGGTGTAAGCGCGTGCTTCAAACCACCGCCAGACGCTCCACACCGTCCAGAGGCGAGAAGCAAGCAGTAAGCACAACAGAGCGAGAGATCACACACTGAATGGGGGCCGGGCACGAAAATATCCCTCGAACGGGTAACACGTATGAGTACAAGTACCAATTGACCTCCACATAGCTATAAGCGACTCTGAAACCTCGGTCGACACCGAGTTTCCAGTTATTTTCCAACACCTGGTGGCCAATCACATCGCTGTGATTTGTAAACCGCGCTTTCGGAAGGTAGGGTAACCCACGAATCAAAATTCAAACTTGGGCATCGGAAAGTGAAAAATTTCTGCACACACACACAAAAAATTTTTTTTGCCGCTGTCGTTGTTGTGTGTGTGTTTTTTTGCTGGCATCGGCTGGAAAAGGAAAAGAAAAAAAGTTTTGGTGATTCTCTCTCTCTCTGTCAGTGTTGTTTTGTTTATATTTAACACTCTTTATCCTTTCTTCTTGACCATACACTTGTTGCATACCATCAGTTTTCGTCAAGTTCGCTGTCTTTTCTTTCTTTCTTTGCGTTTTATTGTTTGAAGTTTCGTGTCGTTGAAAAGAGAGCGCCTCATCCCATAGAGAAGAAATGAGTTCGAAAGTTACCCGTATTGCAATTGTCTCCGATGACAAGTGTAAGCCAAAGAAGTGTCGTCAGGAGTGTAAGAAGTCTTGTCCTGTGGTGAAGACCGGTAAGCTGTGTATCGAAGTTACGCCAGCGTCCAAGATTGCCTTCATCTCTGAGAATTTGTGTATTGGTTGTGGTATCTGTGTTAAGAAGTGCCCATTCGGTGCCATTAACATCATCAACTTGCCAACAAACTTGGAAAAGGAAGTGACACATCGTTATTCGGCAAACTCTTTCAAACTGCACAGATTGCCAACCCCAAGACCTGGTCAGGTGCTCGGTTTGGTGGGTACGAATGGTATCGGTAAATCAACGGCTTTGAAGATCCTTGCAGGTAAGCAGAAACCAAACTTGGGCAGATACGATGATCCTCCAGATTGGAGTGAAATCCTGAAACACTTTAGAGGTTCTGAGTTACAGAATTATTTGACCAAAGTGTTGGAGGATGACATCAAAGCCATCATCAAGCCTCAATATGTTGATAACATTCCAAGAGCTATCAAGGGCCCAGAGACTAAGGTTGGTCAATTGCTTAAGGCCAGATTAGAGAGAAAGGATTCCATCAACGAGATTTGCGATGTTTTAGAGTTGAGAGGTATCTTGAAGCGTGACATCAACGCCTTATCTGGTGGTGAGTTGCAAAGATTTGCCATCGGTATCACCTGTGTTCAAGACGCTCAAGTTTACATGTTTGACGAGCCTTCTTCCTATTTGGATGTGAAGCAGCGTTTGAATGCTGCTTTGATCATCCGTTCCTTGTTGCACCCACAGTCATACGTTATCTGCGTCGAGCACGATTTGTCCGTCTTGGATTACTTGTCCGATTTCGTCTGTATCTTGTACGGTGTTCCTTCCGTCTATGGTGTCGTCACATTACCTGCTTCCGTGAGAGAAGGTATCAACATGTTCTTGGAAGGTCATATCCACTCAGAAAATATGAGATTCAGAACAGAATCTTTGCAATTTAGACTTGCAGATGCCCAAGATGCCATCAAGTTGGATGCTTCAAGATACTACACTTATCCAGCCATGGACAGAACTCAAGGTGATTTCAAACTGCACATTGAGGAAGGTGACTTCTCTGATTCCGAGATTTTGGTTATGATGGGTGAAAATGGTACAGGTAAGACTACATTCTGTAGATTGCTTGCAGGTGCAATTCCACCAGATAATGACCAAGAGATTCCAAAGTTGAACATCTCCATGAAACCACAAAAGATTGCACCAAAGTTCCCAGGTACCGTGCGCCAATTGTTCTTTAAGAGAATCAGAGCCTCATTCATGCATCCACAGTTCCAGACCGATGTCTGTAAGCCTTTGAGAATTGACGATATCATCGACCAAGAAGTTCAACATTTGTCTGGTGGTGAACTGCAAAGAGTTGCTATTACTTTGGCTCTTGGTTTACCAGCGGACATCTATGTCATTGATGAGCCATCTGCATACCTGGATTCTGAACAACGTATCATCTGTTCTAAAGTTATCAGAAGATTTATTCTTCACGCTAAGAAGACTGCATTCATCGTCGAGCACGATTTCATCATGGCCACTTACCTTGCTGATAGAGTCATTGTCTTTGAAGGTACGCCATCCAAGGAAACACACGCTAGACAGCCAGAGAGTTTACTCACCGGTTGTAACAGATTCTTGAAGAACTTGAACGTTACATTCAGAAGAGATCCAAACTCCTATAGACCTAGAATTAATAAGTTGGATTCTCAAATGGATAAGGAGCAAAAGTCCTCTGGTAACTATTTCTTCTTGGATAACACTGGTTTGTGAGACTAAGACTTTTGTTTAAATTATTATTCGTATGATGGTGTTTGGCACTGCATAGTTTGCATTGGGTTAAGTGTTTGTTTTTTTTTGTTTTATTGTCCCTTCCTTGTTGCTCTTCATGTTCTTCTGTTTTCTTCATCTTCCATATGTTGTTCTCATTTCCATCGGATGGAAGCTCGGGTTGGTTAACTAGGTCGACTCGCTACGGTGATTGTACACTACGGTGATTATGCTACCGTACAACAATTCTATATCACCAATCAGGACAAACGGTATATGGTTTGTAATCAACACATAAATCTTATTTGAATCGGACATGTGTGTAATTGGCTGTAGTTCATACCTCAGCATCGTTCAATGCCCAAGGCTCCCCATGCTCTCCGTGAAATTACCCTTGGGCCTCTTATATAATTAAGTTGTCATGGCGATATCTCTTCATTCAAAAATGAAAATAATGGTGTCCAGGTTATTTTTGATATCCGACCAACATTTTTGGAGAACCCGTCCCCGGAATTTCGATTTTCCAACTTTTACGCGTCACCGTTTTTGTGATTTCCTGCCAGAAGAACAACGGTAAACAACGGTAAACAATAGTAAACAACAGGAAACAGTCAACAGCAGCGATTCTCATAGTCTTCCTTTGATGATTAAAGATGACCATCGAAGCCGGCGATAAGAGAAGAGATGCAGAGATCGAGGAGGAGATGCTCTACGCGGAATCCATCCTAGAACACGATGATCAGCATGATGATGTGAGTTAATACTTGTCTTCCTCACTGGAGGAAAAGAACTGATAAAAGTGACGCGTTTACTAACACTGAAATAACAGGATAAGATTGATGTTAATGCCTTTCTCACTCAGAAGGAAGCGCCTGAGAACATCCACAAGAGACGCAAGAGGATTAAATACGCGATGACTCAGCAACATTTGCAAATGGCGAACGTGACCCAGGAGCAAATTGCGAAGAGACCCGTTGCTGGTGTCATCAAGCGCGTTTCCTTGAAGAATTTCATGTGCCATGCCAACTTTGAGCTGGAGCTTGGCCCAAGACTTAACTTCATCATTGGTCATAACGGTAGTGGTAAGTCTTCCATCTTGACTGCCATTTCTGTTTGTTTAGGAGCCAAGGCAACGGAGACAAACAGAGGAAACAGTTTGAAAGATTTGATAAAGGAGGGGACCAACATGTCCCAGATCAAAGTTGTGCTGTCCAATGTTGGTGATTATTGCTTTGAGCCGGAAAAGTATGGCGATGAGATTATCATTGAAAGAACAATCAGAAGGGACGGAAGTGGTGCAGTCCCGTATATCATCAGATCGGAAACGGGGAAGAAGATTTCTTCTAAGAAGTCTGATCTTGATACTATCTTGGATGCATTTTCCATTGCTGTTAGTAACCCGATGGTGTTTCTTTCCCAAGATCAAGCACGTTCTTTCTTGACGGCAAGTTCTGACGCAGATAAATATCGACATTTTATGAGAGGCACATTAATGGAGGACATTGTTAATAACTTTATGAAAGTTAACGATACAATCGAGAAGATTGATACCAAGCTTATGAGATTGAAGGAGAGTACCATCGCCTTGAAGGCCAAGGCCACAGAAGCAAGAGAACTTCATATGCGTCTGAAAGAATCCGATCAGTTACGGAGAAGTGCATTTCTGTACCGTGGTAAGTACTTTTGGATGGAACACCAAAGTATAAAGGAGTCTATGGAGGCGTCAAGAGTGCGCTATGAAGAGTCTCTGAATCAGATTGCCGAAATTGACAATCTCATTGATGAGAACAATTTAAAGATTGACGCTCTCCAAAAGAAAAAGAGTGGCTTGGATGGAAAGCTTGAGAAATTGAGACAGGATTTGACAGATATTAAGCCTAAGTACAGCTCTCAAAAGGATCTAACCAACACAGCTACTCGTACTGCTGAAGATCTCGTCAGTAATTTGGAAAAGAACAATGCCGAACTCAAGAGTTTTGCTAAACAGATTGCATCACTCGAAAAGCATATCGCAAAAGAGGAGGAGAAACTTCGAGAAAAGAATGGTGGGTCCAAGGATGCTCTTAAACAACGGCTTGAAGATTTAGTCCAAGAAGATACAGACTTGAGTAGAAAGCTTAATGAGTTGAGACAGCGAGAGAACAGCACCAGAACTGCGAGCCATGAGGCTTATTCTGCACTGGATAACGAAATTCGTGAAAAAGCAGAGTCTCTTAATGATGCTAGACAAGAGTTGAACCGTATCAAGCAGGGCTCTAAGCAACACAATCCGCTAGCTCTACTCAACAAGAGTGTTCAAGATGTTGTACATCACCTGAAGAATACACGATTCTCAGACCGTGTCATTGGCCCGATTTCAAGTTACACATTCGTGAAGTCGGAACATAAAAAGTGGACTCAATTGATTAATGCCCAATGTGGTGCTCATGTCAACACATTTATCGTCCGAAACGCAAACGACCAGAGACAGTTAAAGAAACTTCTGGATAAATTTCATTGTCGCTCAACCATCTTGATCAGAAGACCTGAAAGATTCGACTTTTCCAATGGAAAACCAAACGGTGACTATTTGACGGTTTTAGATTGCCTCGAGTTCACGGACGATGATGTCAAATACGCCCTGATCGATCTCGCCCATCTTGAAAGTGTTGTATTATGTGATGATAGGTATCAAGCACAAAATGTAGTGGAAGATCGTTCATCAAATGTTCTCGTTGCATTGTGCCCTGTGGATCCGAGACAAGGTCTTCGCCAGCAGAAGAGATCTGCTCACGGTGCCTTCATGAGTGATCCTCTATATTATGAAAATATTCCAAAAATTGGAGTTCAGAATGCTTCTGCAGATACTTCGGGAATTGAAGAAAATATTGAACACCTTAAACGTGAGGTTGCCGAGTTGAAGGGAAAGAAGGAAAATGCTGTGAATGAAGCCAATGAAAAGTCAAGGAAAATCAATAACGAGATCAAGGAGATACAAAACCACAAGAGGAAGCTTGCATCGGAAAAGTATAACCTTGACTCCGCTCTTGATGACTCATCTGACTCTGCAAAGTTGATTGAATATTCGAATGCCAGGGATGACCTTGTGCAAAGAAAGAGTACATTAGAGCAGTCCATACCAGACCTTCAGGATCAAATATACCATGCGCAGGAAAAAGCCAAGAGTTATAACAGTGCACTTGTTGAGTTGAAACAGGAAGCCACCAAGCTCAGGGAGTTCATGGATGCTCTAAGAAACGACAAAATAACTGTCGACACTGATATTGGAACCTGCAATCAGACTATTCATCATTTTGAGAGGCAAAAAGCACAACAACAGGAAGCTTTCAAAGATTTCAAAAAGAATGAACAGAAATGGCAAGACATGCTTCAGGAGTCTTTGGCGAAAGCACAAGAGGCTTGCTCAAAAGAGGAAGCTGATAGACTACACGTCAAAAGCATCGAAAACGTTCAAAGAGAAATTCAAAGAATCAATGAAGATATCAAACGTGCTGATGAGCTATTGGGGAAAGAGCCAGATGCTATCATCAATGAAGATGAAGATGCTAGAAAAAGCTTCAACGATGCTTTCCATCTTTACTTGGAAACAAATGAAGCCAAAAAGCTCTTAATGGACTCATTCAGTACAAGATTAAAAGCATTTAGAAACTCCCGTTCTGCAGCATGTGGTGCAGCACAGATGACATTTAACAGTTCTTTGGAGTTCAGAAACTTTTCTGGTACTCTCGAGTTTGATCACGGAAGAAGAACCTTGCAGATGCTGGTGAGTACCAAGAATGATAAGAAACCAAGAAATGTTGATTCCTTATCTGGTGGTGAAAAGTCATTCTCTCAAATTGCTCTGTTGTTGTCTACATGGAAGCTTATGCGTTCTAGAATTAAGGGCTTGGATGAGTTTGATGTTTTCATGGATCAGGTAAACAGAAAGATCGGTATGAAGTTGATGTTGAGCAAACTCTCGGAAGATCTGGAATCGCAAACTATATTCATTACTCCTCAAGACATTGGTCAGATCGCTGAGCTGGATGAGAATCTTGTTAGAATTCACAGAATTAGAGACCCTCGTGCTCATTAAGGACCGCTCTTGTTAAATCTATATAATAGTACAATTAAAAGTTATTTATAGATACTGAACGTTTAATCTTCGTCTTCATCGTCATCGTCTTCACTCTCTTCATCACTTGAAACATCAGCACCCAACTTCTTAGCCAGCATTTTGTACTTATTCTTCTTCTCATCTAAGTCATCCATAACAAGAATCATCTCATCGAATTCACTCTTAGGGACACTATTCTTATCGATACTTGAAAGTTTTGTTTCAAGAACAATCTTTTCTTCTTTGAGTTTAGAAAGTGCTGCTATTTGCTGTTTAAGATCAGCTGTTGTTTCCTGAAGCGCAGTGATTTGTTCTTCTTTCGCTTGTAGGTCCTCAGACTTCACACTTGCACCTAGAAGTTCAGTGATCTTCAAATTCAAAGTCTCATTTTGTTTGGTCAAATCTTCAATTGATTGCAAGTAGTCACTCTCTTTTTTGGTGCTTGAATCTGTGAGAGTTTTCAGTTTCTCTTCCATGGATTTTTGAGATGACTTCAGATCCACAACCTCCTGAGTCAATTCTTCAGTCTTGGATTCGCTTAGAGCTTTAAACTCTTTAGCAGTTGACTTTTCATTCTCTAATTTCTTTTGAAGATCATCCCTGGATTTTTGTAAGGAAGATAAGCTATCTTCAAGTTTTTTCAGAGCCTTTTTATGACTTGCTTTCAATTCAGATAATAACGATTCTGCATCTTCATATTCCGTCACTAATGACTTGTTGGTTGACTCCAATGCTTGTTTCTGTTTCTCCATCTTTTCTAGAGACGACTTAGCAAGTTTGAGTTCTTCATCCTTTGTTTGCACAAGTGACTGACTTTTCGAAAGATCAGATTCAAGTTTTTTAGCCTTCGATTCAAGATCACGTAACAAAGATTCTGTCTGAGTAGCAGTCGAAAGCTGAGATTCCAATGATTCAACTTTAGATGTGTTCTCTTCAATCGTTTCCTTCAATTGAGTGATCTTACTCTCTTTATCAGCACTGTCATCTTTCAATTTTGTAATCTCCATGTTAAGCTCAGATATGGTTTCACTAAGATTGGAATTCTCGGACTCAAGATCGTGAAGTTTACTTTCATGGGAGCTTTGTGCAGTCTTTAGCTTTTCTTCCAGCAAAGTAATTTTCTCTGAATACTCCTTGACGGTAGAGCTGGAGTTTTCTGTTAAGAGTGCTCTTTCTTTCTCGAAGCCACTAGAGGCCTCTTTCATTGTTTCTTTCAATTCACCAATCTCCTTGGTAAGAGATTGAACCTTGGAGGAGGCCTTGGCCTTCTCATCCTCAAGCTTCGACTTCGCAGCCTTCAACTCCTGGGAACTGTTTCTCAGTTTCTCTGACAGTGCTTCGACATCTTTGGTTAAAATGGCTTTCGAACTCTTGAATTCAGTAATCGTCTTCTTAGAAGTCTCGATGGACTTTTCAAGTGCATCTTTCTCGGCCTTAACTGTACTCAGTTCATTTTCCAAGGTCTCCAGGTCTTTGGTTTTGGTCTTCAACAGATGACTCAACGATTCAGCCTCTTTATTTTTAAGTTCAACAGTCTGTGAAATCATCTCCATGGTGGAAGAAAGGGACTTCTTCTCAGATTCTGTTGAAGACACGGTTTCGGTCAACTGCAATATTTGCTTCTTGAAATCTGCCTCTTTAGCTTCGAACTCGGCAGCTATATCATCGAGCTCCGTCTCAAGGTCAATTTTTGTTTTCAAGAGATCGTCAATAGTTTTCTGAAATTCAGCAAGACGCTCCTCAGACTCTTTAGACGACACCTTTAGATCATTGTCAGCGAGTTCCTTCGCCTTGTTCAGTTCACTCACTTCATCCACTAAACCTTGGATTTCACATTTTAGTTTTTCAAGTTCCAAGGACTGAGATTTCAGAGATTTTGCTTTATCAGAAACCTCAGACTTGCACTTAGTCAGCTCTTGTTCAATGGCAGTCTTTTCATTACCAAGTTCATCCAGTTGATTCTGAAAAGATGATATTACTTCATCTTTTTCGGAGGACTTCTCCTCAATGGTTTTCTGGAGAAACTTAACCTTGTCATCATGTTTGGAGTTTATCATTTCCAGCTCTGAAGAGTGCTTTTTACTCAATTCATGGGCTTCTTCTTTCATAGAATCTATCGATGATCTCAAAGAACTAATCAGATCTTCATGCTCCTTGCACTGCGCATTGGATTTTTCTAGTTGAGATTTAACGTCATGAATGATCTCTTTTTCCTTCTTGATTTCATCTTGAAGATTAGCAATTTCGGAATCCTTTTGAGAAGTGAGTGAGGAAACTGACTTACTCAGCTCATTCTTTTCCTTCTCTAACTCTTCTGTAAAGGCAACCAAATCACTTTGAGATGTCTCTAACTCCAATTGTTTTGCTCTGTACTCTTCCAATTGCTTCGAGAAGTTTTGTTTTGATTGTTCAAATTGTTCCTCGAGCATAGCTTTAGACGAGGTCAATTCATTACATGTAGTAGCGATGGATCTCAATTTCTCGGTCATTTGACTAATCAACGCTTTATTATTGCCATTAGTTGACTTTTCATCTAACAGAGCCTTCTCGAGAGCAGCCTTTGACGCATTTAGGGTCTCAATACTTTTTTAAGCAGCATCCAATTTTGATTTATAGGAGTTGAGTTCCTCATTCTTTTGTTTGAGTGATTGGTCTAGTTTTTCCTGCTGCTTTATTGATTTTTGAGACTCCTTCTCAAGTTGCTTGACTTTCTTTTCCAGATCCTCCTTTTCTTTTGACAATTGGAATAGCTCACGACTCATTTTATTGATACCATCCTCAGCTTTATTCTTTTGCGACTTCAGCATCTCAAGTTCGGATTCCAACTTGGAAATTCTGTTGTCTTTTTGCAACACTTGCTCTGCGAAAGAATCAACATCTTTTGATTTCTCTTCGAAGCCTTTTGTCAATTCTCCATGCTGTTTCTGTAATTCTGCTAGGTCCTTTGATGTATGCGTGAATTTAGATTCTAGATCAGAATATCTGGACTTCAACACAGTGAGCTCCTCAGTGCGAACATCGAGGTCGTGTGAAACATCACCAAGGTCAGTGGATAGTTTCTTCAGTTGCTGCTCACTATCGTGCTTGACTTTTTTGGACTCTTGCAGTACGCTTTGGTAGGTGGATTGAAGCTCATGGTGCTCATCTTGTAACAATTCGTATTTCTCATAGGACAAGCGACCATTGGATTCAATATTTGGATCACGGTTTAAGGTATTCTTGATTCGGTAAAAATGTTCTTTGATCAACCAAACAACAGTCGATTCTAGAAATACACTAGGCAAACCAGTTTCATCTTTGGATGGATGAAAGATATCCTCCTCAGTGAAGGTATAGAATAATGGAGCTTCTTTAAGTTGCAAAATCTTGAAGGCATAGTTGTCCTTGCCGACAATTTTAATGATGAGTGAATGAAGATCCACTCTTGGAATTGGCGAGTTTTTGCTAGAAAACTCGTATGCAATTCCAACAAGAACAGTCGCCAAACCTTGAACTATAGGACTCTCAGCATCTGGTTGCGATAAGAACTGCAAAAGAGACTTTAGGTTGGATATATCAGAGAGGAAGTCATCAACAGCAGCAGAGTCTTCATATAGCATCACAATCAAGATCATCAAATAAGAAATGGCAATTCGTGGATCTTGAGCGTGAACATTAGCAAGTAAATTCCCGAACATGGCTTGGATAGCTGATAGTACTTCTTCGCCAGACTCTGCATCACCTGAGGTTAATTGTCTAACAGTGGTTTTCACTTCTTCATTATCCTTCATAAGGTAAATCAGAGTACAAGCTGAAAACCAAGTCTTGTAAGGATTAAGCTTGATATCAGGGTCATACTCCAGAAGTGCATGGAATATGTTAGCAATTGGAACATCTCTTGGATCAACTGTTGGAGTACTAGGTTCTGATGTACCGTTTTCAGCAGAAGGATCAGTGGATCCATTAAATTGGGTTTCTTGATCATCACGACTTTCAGTATCATTTCCAACAATTGTATCGGGTTCTTCAACCATATCAACTTCACCATGAAAGTAGGCGATCTGATCATCCAGAAAACTGCTCATGCCCTCATCGTTACCGTCAAAATACGCACGCAATAAATAGGCAGCAGAAACACGAATATCAAAAACATGCACCGAGTTCAACAATAGACACCAATTGAGTAAGGAGGTGATAACGGAAACACTGTTTTTGTAAACTTGCAGCTGTTTAGGCTGCGTAGGATCGATGTATGGAACATCGATGTGACTGAAGCTGTGCTGGATGTCGTTGTTCTGAGATATCAAGTCAGCCACAGTTAACAGAGCATGAGGTCTTAGAGAGTTCGGAGTGTTCAAGGAAAACGACAGACGTAAAACATTGAGGAAGATATCAGCATCGTGCAGAAGGTTCTGATTTGCCTTGGTGGATTCGTTACCATTAGTGACAAGAAGTTTGACTATATCGAGGGTGATCTCAACGTTTTGCAGTCTTTGATCATTCCAAACAATATGCTCTTCTCCTAGAGGTTCTGCAATTAGATAGGACAGTTTTGGAAGACAATTCGTCTCCAGGAACAGTTTCTGGTTCGAAACGTTATACTTCAACAAGTTGGCCAACAGAGTAAGACAATCCTGGACGACTATACTTCCTCTAATGTCACCCTCTTCATGAATGATTTCGAATAACTTATCAAACGTGTTTTCGAATGCAATGAGTTTCTGGATGCTAAAATTGTCATTGGCAACTGCCATGAGGAGCAAGACAGCCTCGTTTCTCACTGGGTCGTGAACGTCATCCAGGACCTGAACCAATGACGGAATCCCTAATGGGGAGTTCAATAACAACTCCTTCGTTTTAACAGAGCGTGTGGAGATCAGAGCTTCGAGAAGTTGTAACGTGTACAGTCTCACGTAGAAGTCTGTATTCTCCAACAGGGAAACAATGAGTGCAATATTCTCCTCGCTTTGTGTGATTTCATCAGCAATCCACAGGGAGAACTGGTCCATGGAGTATCCCTCCTCCTTCAGTAGCAACGGCGATGGATACTTGCCGTTCTGGCTACGAGACTGTTGAGAGATCCAACTCCTCGTAAGATCATCATCACCTTCACCTCTGATGAACAGAATCAGAATGGTCTCCAAACACGCCTTGATAATGTCAGTATCGATCGTGTACTCCTTCATAGTAGCAATCACGGCCCTGAGACCATTGGCAATGACAGATTCACGGTATTGTCTCGAAAACCCTTTCAACGTGAGAATAGCGGCTCTCTTGTCGGACGCTAAGCGTGCATGTGCCAGCCTGTCACAGAGCATTGGAATGATCTCATCGGCAGACTGCGTCTTCTGTTGCGCCATGAGGCCAGAGATGAGATCCATCGTGTTATAACCACCAACAATGGGACGCTTCAAGCTCTAAACTCCTTCACAAATAACACACAGGGGGCGCCCTTGTTTGTTTTGCCGTGTGAGTTCTTAGTTGATGTGTTGTTCTAATTTTCGACGGAGTGTTTTTCCTACGCTCCCTTTGTGGTTGATCTGTTCAGGCGGGAAGGAAATTGTCATAGGCTCGAAGGCGCGCGACGCGAGCGTGTTTCTCTCCTGTTTAGCACTGAGGCCAGGCAGAGCATATGGAAGGTGGCGGCGGCGGAGAGGACCAAGGGCCTTGGAACACGACGTTGTTCCCTGATGTTGAGCAGCTAGAGCTCCTGCTGGAGGGAGACTGGTGCGATAGACCTGCCAGTACGTGGGCGATCAAGAAGAGCGGGACGTTACAAGCCAAAGTTGAAGCGTTTACGAGGGAACACGCTCACAGACGGCCCAAGTTCGTGTCGAGGGTTGAGGTGCCCTTCAACAAACTCATCAGCTTCGCCAATGAGTCCTTTGGACACGACGGATGGTCGACAGAAGTTGTAGATATAAAGGTGTTGAGGGCCCAGAGTACCGGCGATGGCGACTGTGGGCGGCATTCTCTGGCTGTTGAAACCACGGTACGCGTTACTCTGAAAGATGGTACACATCATTCAGGAACGGGCCTTGGAGTGTCCGAGAATCTTCCTCAGAAATCGATGGCCTTCAGCAAGGCCAAGAAGGAGGCGATTACAGACGGCATTAAGAATTGCATACGTGGGTTTGGTGAGCTTGTTCTTGCACACGAGGAGAAACTCAGGAAAGGGTACTACACAGAGGGGGGTCTATTCGATTAAGACAATGCTCTTGAGATGTGTCTATGGATTGGTTCAATAGTCCAATACGTGCTTCTTTGGGAAGTCTGTGATTGTTGGAACAGGGATCTCTGGAACGTAGTAGACTTCGCCATTTTCATCAATTCTTTCACGATCCTTTTCACTAATGTTGTAGATCTCAACAATGTTCTCCTTCAGCTCGTTGAGCAGATCGACAAAGTTCTTCTGTATCTGGTATGCCTGCTCTCTTTTAGATCTCCGTAACAGCCCTTCAATCAGACGAACAGCCTCCGGCTTGGTCTGGTCAAGTCTCTCAATCATTCTCCCCACAGATTTCACAAGATATTCTTCCTCATATATTGTTCCCTTCTTACCTCTGGCCCTTTTTCTCTCCTCTCTTCTCTTGTTCTTTACGGTTCTTCTGGACGCACCAGTCTTTGCGGTGCCAGAGGTCTTACCCGTATAACGTGTGAAGAAGGAATCCTTTGTAGAAGTTTCAGATGGTGCAATAGAGACATTATCTGCAACATCAGACTCTTCAACCTGGCCATAGAATGCGTAAGGGTCCTGCTCCTTCTTCTCTCTGAGCTCTCTCAGTCTTCTCAATTGAGACTGAAGCTGACCTTTACAATCAGCCAACAGTTCGGCGATAGTACCAAATCCATCACCAAGACCTGGATCGACAACGCCTTCAATAAGCTCAGTCTTGGAGTTAACAGTAGAAAGCAGGATGGCATCCTCATAGAAGTACTCCTTACAGTACAGGGATACAGCTTCTTCAATATTTCCAAGACGTTCTTGTACCCTTGCGGCGTCCGAGTAGCGATGTGAATCTTTAAGTGCTGTGATGAGCCTATCAGCAGTCTCTTCTAACTGATCTTTGTATTCCGGATTTTCAGTAATGGTTAAAGCTTCTTTCCATTTTTGACCATTGATGTAGCACTCTAGAGCATCTGCAAGATCACCAAGAAGCTCATATGTGAGACCAGCTTCGACGTATTCCTGCTTTGATGATAAATTCTTTGCATAAAGAGATAGGATAACGTTCTGCTTATCAGTTTCATACTTGAAAATGGACAACCCGGTTTTATACAACTCGTGTTCGACAACGTAGTCCTTGAATTCTTCCGTCAGATCTTCATATTTGTGAATCTCAGCAAGATGACCAATTGCCTTTTCATACTTCTTTAGATATGTGTCGATAAGGAACCTACGACGGAGCTCTGTCTGATCAAACAAATTTTGCAAAAATGGCAAGTACTCCTTAGGATCCATCTGAGATTGTTGTGCTATGGCCAACGCTAACTTGATGTCGTAGATCCCCAGTGCTACTTTATACAACAGGTTCACATCCTGAAGGAAACACAAATGAACAACACACTTTTCAGCTTTCTCAATGTTGTCAATTGAATGAATCAGGTTCAGTGCAGCCTCCAAATTTGCTGGTTTCTCACACGCGTAAGCAGTGATGATGGTTTGAAGGTACTCGTCTTTATAGTCTGGTTTCAGCAGAACTTCAATAATGGCTTCGCAGATCTTGTTGATCTTGGAGTCGCTTGGATCAATCCAGTTTGACTTATTTGATATTTTACCCTGCTGTTGCTGTCCTTGTTGCTGTTGGTGCTTAACACGTTCATCAAGCTCTTCATCTGAATTGGTCTCCACATATTTCGTCTTCGTGACATCCTCCTCATGTAAACAGGAGACAAATAAATCCAGATAATCGATTCTTTCAACTTGCTTAATAAACAGTTCAACGTTAGAAAAGAACAGCTCTGGATCATAATCGTGCAAGATATCGAGATCAATTCTATGCGTACGACATGTAGTGAATGCAGATCTGTAGGCCTTAGCCTTGATATCTGCCCTCACACCACTTAGAATCATTATTCTTGGATTGACAGTTTCTAGATTTCCTCTTGGTGCCTGTAATACAACAGCAGATTTAGATGGGATAACGTTGACCAATAAAGAACCTCTCTCAATGGAACGAATTCTTTCATCATGAACAACATCCGTGGATTCAACGAGTGGCTTAAAGACCAAAGTGTTCAGATGGACAAATCTTAAAGTATGTTGAGCCGTGGTGATAATAAGATGGCTTTCGGTAAGCTTGAACGAGGTTGCAGAGCTTGTCAATTGAACATTGTTGGCAAAGAGTTTACCACTGGAGGTAAGTCCAAAGGCCACAACGTTAGAAGATGGCTTTTCTTCTCTCCATTCAGAGTATCCTTCGTATTCATCTTCAACCTCACTGGTATGTATAGTTGTGACTTCATAATCAGAACAGAGTTGTGGGAACTTACTCACAAGAGTTGGAGTATATTCTGCATCTTCGAGATTATCTAATGACATGTTCAATACGTATACAGAACCATCAATGGCAACATATGAGAGCATATCCCAATTGGAAACTGGTTTTGTCAATATGACCTTTGAATGTGTGTCAATGATATCTTTAACGAATGGTTCTGTTGTAGAGACATCGATGAGAGTGATCTTGGAAACACCAATCTCATCATCACTCAGCACTGCCACGGTATCATCGTTGATGAAGTTGATCTGTCTGAATGTATCAGCATCGTTGAAGAACTCTTTCTTCTTCAAACTAGACACAATCTCTGGCTGGTCTCCCAAACGCAGTGCATCGATGTCGCTGGTGGCGATAACGACTTCCGTGCTTGTCAAGACAGCGTAATTCTCATTTGACCTCGACACGGCAACATCAATCACAGCTTCATCCACCTCCAATTCTCTGTATGCCATAGGCGGTGGGACATTTGCCAATGATAAAGGTGTTATGTTCACAGTGGCACCATCAACCACCAAATTCATACCGATATCTAATGGCATAATACAAGGACCAGTTGTTGTCTTGTAAGCAAAGTTCAAGATCTCAAAACCATTATCTTTAGCCATAAGTAGAGTCAGTGGGTTTTCAGGATGCCAGTGGATGGACTTAATGTTGGTTTGTGAACTGACCTCTTGTTTCAAGTACCAATGGTAGTTCTTTGTAGTCCAAATTTGGACTTTGTTATTTGATAAGATTGCCAATACTTCGTTGTTTGAATTCCATGCAATAGAGTCGACTGGTGCATCCAGTGGCAAGCGAGTATCAAACTCACCATGGCGAAGACCATTTCTTTCAAAGAATATCAAATCTAGCGAATCTTCTTCATTCCCATAGTTCTTTCTCTGGATCGATGCAATGAGGTTACCCCACGCGAGTTGGTTCTCTTGGAAATCAACAGGTTCTGACACATTTTCCAACACACCTTCTTTGGTGAATACTCTAACCATCCTTCTCTCAACTTCATTGATGACATCAATAGTCGAGACGGCAAAGTATTCACAATCTTTTCTCCATGATATTGTGGAGCCACGGGTATCAAATGGTGACAGAGTACCCTTGTCGACATACAGAGGCATTGTTGGATCCCTCTTATTCATATCTCTCTCCAGGTCCAGGTTCTTAATCAGGTTTCTCTCCTGTTCTCTTGCACCGGCACCTCTAAACTGCGTCTCTTTACTTCCCCAGCCCACGTCAACATGATTTGACAACTGCGCGTCTTCCGGCTTGAGCTGAACATCCGTCAGGCACTCAAAGTCTCGGTTAAACACAATCACGGTGTTTTCAACAGTGGACAGAACTAGTGTCTCCTCATCAGGACTCCATCTAGCGTCCCTGATATCACAGTATATCTGGCCAACTCTTTCAACAACTGGTTCATGCTCATTATCGGACGAATATACAGATGTAATCAGATCACCATTGGCCATAACAAATACCAATGTGTTCACATCACTGAAATGAGCAAAACTGATGATTTTGGAATCGTGTGGGAAGCTCGTGAGTGTCACAACATCACCTTGCTTGGAGAGCTGTTGGACCTCATAGACGTTGAACTCTCCTGGTCCGAGAACCACGGTAATCGAGTCGTTATTGATAGGATCAAAACCCGCTGTACCCAGAGGTAAGTCGGGAGCAGTCTTCGACTCAGTGGATACAATACCTCTATTGATACAGATCAGGTTACGCATCCCGCCAGCTCTGTTTTTCCTAGTGACCGTGTTGAATGCTGAGTTGTTGATGTGAGAATCTACATAAAATTTTCATACACCAGAAGCTCATCGTGTAGGGCCACGACTGCACACTTGAAATTACTCCATCAATTACTGGGTTATACCTGTGGAAACCATGCTGAATTCAGTGGTTAATGACCTTGGAGGTGTTGATTACTCCATCAGTGATCACCAGGAACTGTCTCTTAGAGTTCTTGGCCAAGTGTGTCAGGCTTGCGAGTTCCGCGTACGTCAAGCCACCAATCATGACAACTATAACCGTTGAACCTTCAACTTGCAACGATGCACCTCCTTGTTTCGATTCATTTATGAGAGATTCCTCTGTGGATTTACCAATGATTGCAGATAGATCCACGTCATCCCAGTTGGATCTTTTGTCGTCGTTTAACGTTTTCCTGATAACTTGTGTGACCAAGGGAGTGTAGCCACGGTAAGATATGTCTCCCTCAGAGTCGTCCTGTTGTACAAGTTGTAGTGAATTGGACAATTGTGAGTAATTTTTGATGATTGAAGGATCGCCTCTTATCGTGATTATACCAATCTTTATCAGCTTCTGCAAAATGGACCAGTATTTGATTCCGTACTGCTCAACAATGTCATTTGTCAACTTGTTGTAGTCGGATTCACGTAACCCGTTAAAAGTTATAGATATGATACCAATTAGTCGAAGTACGGTCACCGCATCGTAGTCAAAAGCATATATCCATTCTTGGATTGTGGAGATCGAATTTGAGTAGCTCAGCGATTGTGTTATGAGGTCCTGTTGGAATTCCAGCAGGGTGTTGAAGTTGGCACTGTTCTTGATATCCAACTTTTGCAGTACAAATTCGCTGATCCTTGTGTGTAGTGCCACGTTGTTCTTTGCATCTTCCAAATCTTTCAGCTGCGAGACGATATTTTTGGAGATGTCAGTCTTGGTCTTCTTCACCAATTCATCGTATTGCGACTGTAAGGACTTTGCCTGTTCGTTCAAGAAATCACACGCCAGCCCAAAATTCATTTGTTGAATCTTGTCGAATATCGGACTTTCGTTGAAATAGACCAATTCCTCGTCCAGCTTGACGTTGTTTATATCGATTCCAAGGGATTCGTCTATGATTCCCATATAGTTCAACTGGTTTAACAGCACGCTTAAAAAGTCCAGGTTTCTTTCAAAAACCATGAGGTCACACTGTAATCCTGAATCCAACTGTTCAAACAACCCGTTCTTAATCTTCAATTCCTTTGACTTAGACAGCTGATCCATATTTTGTAGATTGCTCTCCATTCTTTGTTTCAAGTGCTGGACAAACTTATTCGAATTCAACCCCTTTGCAAAGATCTTTGTAATGTACAAATTCTGTGTACTGAGCTCCTGATTCAACAGATCCACCAATTTCGACGCCAAGTTCGGTGTCTTGTACTGGTACAGACTGTTGAATTCAGCCAGCTGTAAGTGGATCAGTCTCAGGTTATCACAGAGTGGAGTCTGAATGGACAGCTTCCAACTCGTCACGGTGTTGATATCACCGATTAGTCCCTGTTGTTGGAGGTTCCATTGGAAGCTTCTCGAGTAGTCATCAGTTATCACAAGGTCGATCTGTCTTCCAGAGAGACGTTGTATCCATATCTTCAACTTTGGGACGTTATCCAGGCCAGAATGGATTAGAATAGTTATCGGCAGTCGATCATCTTCAAAGTCAACAGAGTCTTCAAACCAGTGCACCGACTCTATATTTGCCTCCCTCTTGAACTTTGAGAAGGGAATGAGATAGTTCAAGGGGGACGACAGCGACCTCTCAATGATAAAGTGTTTGCTCTGCGACCCAATGATATCCAGCAGATCCATGTTGCGACCACAGTGCTTGTGGCGTGAAGTACGGTGAAGTAGAGACACCCGTACAAATTTCGCACATACAAAGTGCTTCAAAAGCGGTACAGCTGTACGGAAAGAGGTCAGGAAAACGCTTCACGCTACCAAAATGCTTCACACGGGCTACAAAGGGCTACAAAGAGCTCCCTGGGACTCCCAGGGAGTCCCAGTGCCCCCCGAGAGAACTACAAAACATGACCCGTTGTTAAATAAATACCCCAAATGACCAAGATCTTATACGTTATATTGAAGCATATACATCTCAACATATACATACAACGCCATTTGGAAAAACCCGTCTGTGGAAAAGAAGAGAAACTATTCTTTATATGTCTGTGTGCTCGTGTGGTGTTCTTTTTGTTTCGTTCATGGCAATATGAATATCTTTGGCTGCTCCGCTAATTTATTCCTCAGCGTTGTTTGCAAGGGAAGCGTAGTAGGCCTCTCTCTTTGCAACTTTGGTCTTGTGGAATCCCCACCACCAGTAGGAGGCAAATCCGAATCCAAGGGTCAAACCAATGGAGATATCAACAGCAATCTTCTTCTTAAGGGTACCAGTGATTGGAGCAATTGGCATTGTTAAAATACGTTGTTTTGTTAACGGTCTCGTTGCAGTTCAGCAGTAAACGGTAGTGGGTCAAGTTTTTTTTTTAACTTGTCCCCCCAAAGCAGCACAGAGCCAATAATTAGGCAGAGAAAAAAAAACTGGCGCCATAAAAATCCACAACGCGCAGAGAGCGAGGGAGCGAAAAAAAAACACACAACAACAATGCGCCGTGGACCAATGAGAGTCGGCGCGAATGGTCAGTAGGGTAATGGGCGTTGTGTAGTGCGACATCCCCGATGGGGCAATCTTCCACAGAATCACACTACACGCCGCTGGTGAAGTTTTTAACAGGCCCAACTCTTCCTGTTCTCTTCAACTTCTCTTGAGGACGCTTCTGCTCAGTAGAAACAACCATATTGAAAATGTTCGCCAGACAACTCGTTCAAACCTCCAAGAGAGCTTTCTCATCCTCCTCCAAATCTGCTGTTCACTTCAAGGAGGGTGTCTATGAGAACATCCCATTCAAGGTGCACAACAGAAAGATCCCATACGCCGTGATCCACTTTGGCTTCTTTGGTATTGCCGCTGCTGTTCCATTCATTGCTTCCTTTGTCCAATTGAAGAGATCTGGTGCTTTCTAATTGCCGAGGAAGTAACACTTATATTCTATATTACATTACATGACAGTTCTTTTTGACTTTGTTGTAGGGTTGTCGTTGTAGAGCAGCGGAGCGCATTGTTCTGCGGGCTATGGGCTTACACAGTGGAGTCAAGTATTGACGTAGAATAAATAAGAAGAGAATAAATAGGGCGAGCTCAGAGCTGTGTTAAATAAGCCAGGAGTAGAATCATTTCAACCCGCTGGCAGCGGCCTTGTTCCATCTGTCTATGACTTGTTCTGGATATTCCTCCTTTGGGTTATGTTCAATACCACGACACAGCTGGAAAACAACAAGGGAGAAGAGCGCAGCGCTGCTGCCAATGAGAAGCACATTCGACTTGTAGTTCTTTGGAGTGAACCACCAACCACCTTGAGAAACAAACGTGTTAGTATGTACCGAATACAGATATACCGCTAAATCGACGAACCTGTTGGTGCCCAGACGTGCTGTTTACAATCTTTGTTAGTATGGAAGGGGGATACAGCTGGCGTAGTACAGAAGAAAAACATACCTTTGGGGAAGGGAAGTGTCCACCACTCTGATTAGCTGTTAGTAGCTTGGTTCCATATGCTGATTTCCTCGGTCTGTCAACTAACCATCGTTGTCTATTTGTTAATTGGTGTTGAACGTTGTGTGCGGTCGGTTGAAGTTTACTTACCAGCTTCCATTTTTTCCCTTCCTCTTTCTCCTTTTCTTGAACGGACCGAGGGGTTGAGCCTAGTGGGAAAGCGCAGCGGGCTCGGGCCTGCGTGCACTGGGTTGGCCTTAGTGTGCGCGCTCCGCCCAGCGTATGGGGTTTCTCTCTCTCTCTCTCGGATCGTTTCCTCACTGGAAAGGTGTAAACATTAAACACAGCGGTTCACACAACCACCACGGCGGTTGATGCTATAAGCACAGTAGACAGCTATGGGAAACATAAAGGGATTGCAACAGTTTATTTCTGACTTACGATCAAAGTCTTCGAAGGAGGACCAACGGAAAAGGATCAACCTGGAGATTGTAAACGTTCAAAAACAGTTCAACAGCTCCAATGGGATATCCGGATACCAGAGAAAGAAGTACATTCTCAAGCTGATTTACATTTATCTGACCTCCAGTTGCAACAGCTCGCTATTTGATGTGAGCTCGACGGCGCAGTCACAGGTTGAGAAGCTTCTGAGCTCGAAGGTGTACTCTGAGAAGTCCGTCGGCTACTTAACCATCTCTCTGTTGAATCTGCAACAGGAGAAGGACATAATTGCTAGATGTGTACAGCAGGACCTACAGAGCCATGACCAGGAGTCGAACGTACTAGCATTGAACTACATTGGGAATTGTACAGATGAGTCTCATCTCCCGCTGGTTGAGGACGTTTTCCAAATCCTTAGATCGGCAACTTCACCGCCATTGTTGAAGAAGAAATCTGCGCTGACGATGTTCAAACTGTGCCAGTTGGACCCAACAATCCTGTCCAATCACAAGCCTTGGATCCCAAGGATTTTGGCGCTGGCAGATGAGCCTGATTTGGGGTTGTCTCTTGCACTATTGCCTTTGATAGATACAATAACGCATTACGATTTGGAGCAGGTTCAACAGCTGATCCCAACATTCGCAACAAAGTTGAACTTACTCGTGTGCGAATCGCATAAAGTTTCAAAGAGATATATCTTTAACGGAATCGCTTCACCTTGGCTGATCGTCAAACTGACAAAGTTGTTGAACAAGATCTTGCCCAATTACAACATTGACGTCCATTCTTTAAGAATACTGAGAGAATGCGTCTCGACGACAATTCATCAATTAGGCGCGTTTAGCTCAACGCATCGTGATGCACAGGAGAGAATCACTGCTAATTGTGTATTGTTTGCCATCATTGCATTGGCAATTCAACTGGACCCTTCAAAGGAAGCTGTTAAGTCTTCGTTTGATACTATTATAACGTTGTTGAATTCACGAGATTTGAACACTAGATATTTGGCTTTGAATTCTTTGATTTCACTATCATCATTGAATAACTTACAATCCTCACAGAAATACTTACCAAAATTGTTTGAGATATTACAATCCCATCAGGATATCTCAATCCGTAAGAAGACACTGGAATTGATTTATGCATTAACAGATTCTGCAAATTTGGAATTTGTCACAGTTCAACTCTTCAAAGTTTCAAACTCTTTGGACACTGTGTTAAAACAAGAAGCTGCAAACAAGATATCAATCCTTGCCGAGAGATTTGCTACAGATTCTAAATGGTTTATCAACACCATGTTTAGACTGCTATCAACCAATGGGGTGAATTTTAATGAATCTATATGGCAAAGAACTGTACAGATCATCATCAACAACGAAGAGTTGCACGTTTATGCAACGAATGTCATTGTCAAGGAGTACATTGGCAACAAATCCCAAGCGTTTTCAGAGACACTGATAAAAATTGCATGTATCATATTAGCAGAATATGGCTATAAGATAACAGCTACGATTTCACAGGATTACCAATTTGATCTTTTGGCCAAGTTATATTTTTACGTTTCCAACCATACAAGGGGTATGTTGTTGTTATCCTTACTCAAACTTTACAAGATTGATATTGCTAATAAGCGGATAAAATCCAAGTTAATCAAGGTGTTAAGTATGGAGGTCAATTCGATAAACTCAGAACTGCAACAACGTGCTTTTGAATTTTTGAATTTGATCCAACAATTAGGCAACCCACAAGGACAACTATTATTTGACATGCTGTTAGACGAAATGCCAGCTTTCACTACAGGTGAAAACCCATTATTGCAAAGATTTGGTGCCCCGGGTCAATTGCCAAAATCAAGGAACCTCACTCAACAGACACTGCTGCCACATCAGCAACAACAACAACCAGAGCAGAAGAAAGAAATACCACTGACTCCAAATTGGCAACAGGGTTATTATAGACTATTTGAGTACCAACAAGGTGTTTTCTTCGAGAACTCACTTGTAAAGATCATACTGAGGATCAAACCTCAAGGTCAAGATAGATCTACATGCCTATATCACTTCTCTATTCTGAACAAGTCATCACAAACGTCTTTAAACTTATTCTTGATGAGCATTGTGGACTATCAAACCGTCGACCCACCGTTAGTCGTGAACATTGTTGAGATACCGAACAGTGTTATTAAAATTGGAGATAGAGGCTCATGCACCATCCAAGTCTCATTGCGTTCACCATTCCTAAGCTCCAAACAGATTCCCACCTTGAAGATCCAATTTAGTTCTGGTGGAGGATTTAACGGATTACGTTTGAAGTTACCAATCTTTTTAACAAAGTTTATCCATCCAAGTGAATTGGCATTGCCTGTTTGGTTGAAGCATTGGAAAACAATGGATGTTGTCGATGAAGCTTCAACAATTATAGACATGAAGAACGTTGAAAGGGATTGGATTGAAAGATTCTTAAACAAGATTGGATTTGCACTTGTGGATCAAGGAAGTTTCATATTCTCGAGTGGTATCTTGAATACAACACAGGAGAAATTTGGAACTCTTGTCAAGGTGAAGCTCATGGAGGACTGTTTTGAGCTTAACGTTAGAGTAACGAAACAAGGATTGGCACCATTGGTGAGTGATTACATAGTTGATTTTTTGAAGAACGTATAGACACGTATTGAAGAGATTATGTTATATTATATATTTATATGAATGTATCACATCATGCCATATGTGTAGTTTATACCTTTGGTGGTCTCTCACCAAAGATTGCAGTTCCAACCCTAACGTATGAGGTTCCCTGCTTAATTGCTTGGACGTAATCAGAAGACATTCCCATAGATAACTTCAAATCAACACCATATTTAGAGTCCAATTTCTCTTTCAATTGTTCCAATGCTGTGAAGTCGGGATTGTCTCCCTCAGAGTGTGATCGTGTAAATGAACCAATTGTCATGAGTCCCAAAAGGTTGATCTTTTCGGCATCCTTAGCGTACTCAACGATTTGCTCAATTTCATCATCATCAGGGGATAATCCGGACTTTTGATCTTCGCCAGATGTGTTAATCTGTAAGAAGATGTTAACCACAGCACCTTCTCTTGTGTCGTTGATCTTCTTAGCCTTCTTTAAGGAATCAACGGTCTGCACTGCGAACAAGTTCTCAACGTTCTTGGTGAGGTCTTTACACTTATTTGTCTGCAACCCACCAATGAAATGCCACTTGATATCCTTTGGCAGTTCTTGAGCTTTTGCAATAAGCTCTTGACCATAGTTCTCACCAAAATGGCGCACTCCATGGTCATACAGAGCCTTGATATCGCTCGCTGGTTTCAATTTTGACACTGCGATGAGGTCTACATGGTGTGAAACTTCAGACGCAGCTTTGTTAACCGTGGAAAGAACCGTTTCGTAGTTCTTAATGAGTTCAGCTTGTCTCTCTTTAGTATACTGCAACGACATCTTTATCAACTTCCACTTATTCATCTAATAGACAAAGAGGAGCTAATATTGAAATAATCACCAGATTATATAGGCCCAAATGACCGTTCAAATAATTGTTCGAATGACCGTTCACGGAACTTTTCACCCTGCGGCTCAGCACAGGAGAAAAATTGCAAAGATACGGGAAACGAGGTCCGTTGGGGGAACCTCAACATGAGCACTTTCCACCAAAGCCACAACGGTCTTTCAATGATATACGCTGTAGTGAACGTGGTGGAGTATATGGATGGTGGATTGGCATTATTTCAAGGTGTTGATTACCCAACGTGTACGCTGCCTTCCTATTATTGGCACTGTCATACCACTTTATTCAGCTTGGTTTGAAGTTGATCTTGCGTGACATTCTTTATATACTTTCTGTATAACGACAGTAAGAGCAGATGACCTGACTACCTTTGAGTTGGAATCTCCCATATGGGCCTAGAAATTAGATGAAGATCGCTTCTTAGACCCGTCTCTGGTTACCAGGACCCATCTATTTAGTAAAATTTCAGATGCGTAACTACAAATCACCAGATATGGTATGCTTAGATAACTCTGGTGGGTTGCTACCTTCAAAAACCTTCAGGTACGTCACCATGAGATTCAATGTTTGTGAGCCCTGTATTGTGCTCTGTATTTTGTCCTCAAGCCATGCTGCTTTGGCTCACACGTTTGATGAACAATGGATATCACTGCAGTCCTGCAATATCAAAACAATAAGCTGAATGTCTCTAACAGGAGGGTATAATATTCATCAGTCAATAGATTTTCTACTCCTCAGCTGTTCTATGAGCTTGGTTTCAGAATTTATGTTGGGAGAGTCTTAGACATACTCTTTGCCTTCATTATATCAACAGTTGTGGTCATAATTCAGTCCATCAAGAATTTTGTGACTCTGAAGTCCATCAACTTTGGAGATACAACTTGTATCCACGTCAAGCCGGGTTAAGTAAAGGACCAAGATGCGATACGACTACGAATATACAACAATGCCAAGGTAGTCACACCTCAAGTTCATTAGACGACGCCCATCGTTGTATCTACTGTTATACTCCTTCGACACTCAGGAATCCATTAATCAATATCAGTGCCAATGAAACCATCTTATGACATACGTCTTAAATGACGATGGGACTGTTCTATTTCAATTTACGCCAGAATCAAGGACCAAATATTTCATGTGCAATTGGGAAACCTCTTTTCGCAAGAATATCAGCACAATCAGCACATACAGTACTTTCATCTCCAGTGTCCAATTCAAACTACTGTGGTTAAAACTTGTACTTGTATAAGACCCATGGATCCCAGCTGCAGAAATGTCTATCTTTGTAATTGATATATACTTCTCTGAGTTCATATCCTGCCAATATTTTAGCAAAATTAGCAGTGGTCTAAGAATGTGCATAAGAGACCATGATGTTAGCTGCCTTTTTAGAATTAGAGACTACTGCTCATTTGGGTATGATGTCTAACCTTGCACTTGCGTAATTTTCAATATCTTTCAGACTACTAATCAATGCCTCACTTATCGCTGAGACATGGGCTATAGACGAATGCAATATTTCGAGAGTAGTAGGTCGAACTATGTCTCTTGGATTGTCCAGACTGTTGTAGACATCATAACCGGAGTGGTTACCAGAATGAGCGAAGAAATCACTAGTATAGATGGATTGGACAGGCTGCGTTCTGTCAACAGCCAACGATTTTCAATTATCATGATTCATGTATAGAAAATTGTCCAGTGCTTCCTCTTTTTCTTATTCACCATCTTCATAAAAGCGACCATCAGAGATGCAATCATTTCCCTGTTGATAAGTTGGGAACTCCTTAAAAGTGACACCATTTACCATTGCTCTCAGTCTTTGGCAGTGCGTTCAAGAGTTAGCGGCCAAACCACGGCCATGTCGATAATATATGCTGTGTTAACCGACCTTACAGGGCTTTATAAAAGTCCCCAGATATGACTCTAACGAGTCAGGCCCATCGCAACAGGGAGACACCGAGTCAAAATCGCTATATACCTGTGAATGTTAACAGTTTTGCCAAACCTTTGACCGGTGATTGAGGTAGAATCTGGATGCCTGGCTATACTGCATAAGTTTCCTACAGAAACCACAACTGTATCCGCAGACTTGTTCTCTACATTAGGCCCAAACTTCATAGATATCAGGTTTTAAACTGTTAATAACAACGTAGCACAAAGGTTACGTTATTCTCTCACAGAGTATTTCCTTTCTTTCCTCTACAGTCAGGACCCTTAAAAGTACACACTATTGTTCACCATATACCTTGTGCTCTTTCGTGTTTGGCTTATAGTTCCCCAAAAGTGATGATATCACAGTGTATTACGCAATCAACAACTAAACAGTTATTGATGCAGTTCCCTTCCATTTTGCGTACTGGCTGAATGTGACTATTAATATGAAGTAATACCAATAAGATAATTCTCAATCAATATTGTGTGACAATACAAGACAAAAGACTGGTTGCTAAGACCTTAGAAAAAGAGGAAATACAGTGGTTCAAAGAGCCCCTTCTAAAGCATAAAGAACACCCGAATCTTGGCAATTTATGACTCAAGGCGCTTCAGTGAAAGGAAAAGGAGGGGTACCCATTGATAAGTGTTATGTTAGCTTGCTATTCGTTCAACTCAGCAGTAAATCCATAACTGTAATTCAAAGGTCGAATATCGCAACCTCAGGCCCTTACACCGGTGTTTGTTCGGTGATTGACAACGTGCAGCGGCTTACCAAAGTTTTCAGCCACACATCACCACACCCGGACATTTTGCTAGGTTTGTAACACCGGCAAAAAAAAATCAAATTCCGAGAATTGCGCAACACATTCACGTAAAATTCTGAAATTGGAGAAGGGGCAACACTTCCCCCGTAGAATTTCGCAAGAAACCACACAAGCAGCAAAAGAAAAGAAACCACACAAGCAGCAAAACCAAAAAAAACAACAACAAACCTTGCACGGGACCTCACGGAAAAGGCCACAAAAACACAACTTATAGGCAGAAGATAAACAAAAACAATCCTCTTACTCCTTGAAACACACGAAGGAAAGTTGCAATTATCAGCGAGTGTTTATTGCTTACAGGTTTATTTGCTTTTGATATAGTGTTTGAAACAGGGTACTTTATAGCGGGTGGAACACAGATGACTGCTATTACCGAGCTGAACCCTGATGTTGTGATCCACGTCAGGTTCCCACAACAAGATGGATCCGCAACACCGGAGGCTGAGAAGAGTTTGTCCAAGTTACTCTCTCAGTTGGATAAGTTCGGGTTCCATTCTCAGATACGTCCGGACGATTTTGAACAGCTGTTGGTGTTTGTCAAGCTGAGCAATGAAAAGTTGAGTCAGTTGCTCAAGGATCAAAGCGTCAAGGAGTACCTCTATGGGCTCAGAAACGAGTTTGGCGACAACGATTCCAACTTGTCTTCCAATGATAGAATACCACTGGTTTATGGTGCCTTGGTCAACCCTCTGGACGAGGGTGGTGCTGGTATCACCGTTAACAGCGGGGATTGGGCCTTTGTCACTAAGATTGTCCCGATATGGGACGCTAAGGAGAGCGAGTCGTTGTTGAAATCTGTCTTGAAGTTTTCATTCACTGAAAGAGATATTGAGAGGATAAGAGAGGTTGCCGGCTCAAGAGTGGCGTTGTACTTTGAGTTCTTGAGAAATTATTACAATTGGCTTGTGATTGCGTCCATCGGGGGTGTCATATCGAGTTTATTGTTTAAGAGATTCTCCATCATCTTTACCTTTTTGAATACACTATGGGGTATTATCTTCCTCTCCAGTTGGAAGAAAAGAGAAGACGTCCTTCGTATCCAATGGGGGTTGCAAGGGGTCGAT
Source organism: Williopsis jadinii (assembly GCF_001661405.1). NCBI lineage: Eukaryota > Fungi > Ascomycota > Saccharomycetes > Phaffomycetales > Wickerhamomycetaceae > Williopsis > Williopsis jadinii. The sequence continues at coordinate 568,099 of NW_017963657.1, forward strand.
AAGATTCAAGTGAGAAGACAAGAATATGTTGGTGTTACAAATGAACTCGATTCCACATATTCTCCAAACGCTGGAAGAACTCTGAAGAAGTTGGCATTCATACCAGTTGCAATTGTTGCTGCAATTATCCTGTTGTCCTACCAAATCGCATGTTTTTTCATCGAGATCTTCTTAACGGAGATTTACCAAGGCCCTGGTAAATTAGTCCTTGGTCTTGTCCCAACAGCCTTGATTGTTGGAGGTGTTCCAATCTTCACAGCAATTTATGAGATATTTATCAACAAGGCATTGACATGGGAAAACCATGAGTTCCAATCAACTTTCGAAAAGTCCCAATTAGAGAAACTATACGTTTACAACTTTTTGTCAAGTTATGTTCCATTGTTCATCACCGCATTCTTCTACTTACCATTTGGTCATATTGTGAATTCTTACTTGCAGAGCATTGGTTATTACACCTCTTACTGGAGAATTCCGATTGTCAACGAACGTTACCAAATCAATACACAGAGATTGATCACGCAGTTCAGTTACTTCACCCTCACTGCCCAAGTTGTCTCACTTTTGACTGAAAATGTTGTTCCAATTGCCCTCAAATTGGTTAAACAACGCATCAATGCAAATAAAAAGTTTGCCAATCTCTTGGATGCTCCTGAGGAGAAGAAGTATTTAGACAACGTACGTGAACAGTTGGACAGACCTTCATTTGATGTCAATAGCGAATACAGGGAATTGGCTACACAGTTTGGTTATATTGTTCTTTTCGGACCAGTCTGGTCTCTGTCACCATTGGCTTCCTTGTTCTTCAATTGGATTGAAATAAGAGGAGATGTTGAAAAGTTGCTCTTTGAGTCCAGCAGACCAATTCCTCAAAGAGTTGAATCGATTAGACCTTGGAATACACACCTGAGAATCTTGACATTGATTGGTTCAGTTGTTGGTCCTTTAGTGACAACAATGTATCGTGATGAGGATAACGTTTTGCAAAGCTCTGACTACTCCTACACCAAATCAGTGGTTTCTACATCAGGTTGGAAGTTGTTTGCAATTTGTCTCATTTGTGAAAACCTTTTCCTTGGTCTCAGCTTTGCGGTTGATGCTATTCTGGGAAGCCGTGATGACCGTGTCGAGAGAGAACACAATGAAAGCAATGTTCATCTCCGTCGTTCGTATGTCGAGGCGTATGTTAAATCTGATCTTTCTAAGAATACCACTGCACTTTCACACAGAGATGACTGGGAAGAGTTTCACAATGAAAAGGTGTTGAAGCAAGCTCTGGAATTACCATCACTATTGGCAGGTGCAAATAAGCTGAAAGTTAAAGAGAAGGGACTTGAATCAGAGAACAATACAAATATCGAGGAGAAGTCATCTGGCTTCCAGCAACATGAAAAATCTGACCTCCGTTCCACAGTAGCTTCGAAGTCCATTCCAAAAACTGAAGTTCCTGTTATTTTAATAGCAGAGCAGACTACCCCTGCAACAACTGCTAACGGGACTTCCCAACCATCACAAGTTGCTGTTCCAATATCCACTAAACTCAATTCCAGTGGTAATTCCAACAGTACCATTCCTGCTGTGACGAATGCTACCATTTCTCCATCAAAAGAAAACGAAGAAACTGCCAATTCCAACAATACTGATGACTCTCCAACAAAAAGATCCTCAATATCTTCATTTTCATCAAGCTTAGCCGGTGCAACCCTGCCACCTGACTTTGAAAAGAGGTTGTCAAACTCGAGATTGAATGTCATCTCACCAGCTCAAAGGGAAAGAACACCAGATCTTAGAAAAGTTGATACTCCTGCCAGCAAAGATTCTGCATCTTCTTCCACAGGGTCCAAACAGAGAGAATCGAGGGAGAACCAGTCCACCACTGTTCCATTGGAGACACCTCTTTCTCAGGCAGCAGCAACCTTGAATGATACCATTGAAGCAACATCTGCAAATGTTGCTAGTTCTGCCAAATCGTCTAATACCGAAGTGGCTCACAAGGCAAATAATGCAGTTCAAACTTTTTCTGAAAAGGCTCAAGCCGTTGTGGCAGCCTCCTCTGCCACGGTTAAGCAGGAAATTGCAAAAGCAACAACAGATGTACCATCAGTTGCTGAGCCACAGCATACAGTGGAGCCAGTTACTCAAAATGCTGAAAACCACAAGACTTTGTCGCCACCAAAGGCTGATTTTGAGGATCATGGATCTCTAACCAGTCGTTCCTCTTCCGTCAGAAAGAAAGGGCTGCTTTCAAAGGTTAAAGGTGCCATTAAATCAAAAGGAGGCCCTCATAGTCCTCATGGTAGCATCCACAACACTCCAAAGAAGTGAACATGTAACTTCATAAATGTCTCTCCTACAATCTACAATATATATACATAGTTCACAATTATCTTCATTGATTGTATTTCATCGTTCTATGACTTGATGATATCAACCCTTGCCCTTTTCCAAATGTCATGTAAATACATATTTTCTTCTCCGTCAACCTTTGTGAGTTCATCTAGGCTGGGCTTTTTAATTGTGATAGTTACAATCGAGCCAGAGCTGAATTTGACCAGTGAACCAGGATTAATAACCAAGACGTTTTTGACAATCTTTGCAAAGAATCGAAGGTCCGAAGGCATTATCAGAATATCTGGAATGATATCATTGAAATCTGCCAGGCCAATGTAAGGGACATCGAGATTGGAACCAGGTTGAACTTCCTCGAAATCTTCACCGTTAATCTTGGACTTTTTGATCTTTGACACACCTGGAAACAGAGGATAGAATCTTCTTTGTTGGATAACATGGTTTGAGATCCTTTCAAATCTATTTTCCAGAGCGTAATCTCCTTTAGTGACATCTTTCAAGTCTTTGAAAATATCATTGTTGGACACTCCAATGTTGACTTCGTTGACTTGAAACATGGATGGGTTTGTGAAGCATTTGAAGTTCTTACCCAATTGCAACTGTTTCCGGTCAAATGAATTCTGTGGGTATGCTGCGTGGTTGATTGTGGCATCCTTGAGCGATGGAACCATGATGACTTGGATTAGTGGATTGATCTTCTTCAAGATTGGATTTACGATCAGTTTGAATACCTCATCCAATGTCTTTGGCTTGATTCTCTTTCCATCGACTTCAACGTCAATATCCAGACCTTTAGAGATACATGGGTGAGTGATATCAACAAATGGACCAAGTAATATAACGACATGTGGCTTATATTCACTGTTAATCTTCCCCACCAAGTCTTCAAGTGGCTTGTAGTTCATGTCAGTGATGGCTGTATAAGGTCCCCCAACAACCATCAGTTTAACGTCTTCGTACTGTTTCAGTTCGTCTGCTGAAGTGATAGGTGAACCTAGGTAAGGAGGTTCAACAACTTCACTGATTTTGAACACCTCTCCACTCGGATTCTTACCTTTCAAGCAGACGATCTGGCCTGGGAAGAAGGCAAAGTTAGAAAGTTCAGTGAGATCAAGGGGAATTCTTTTTCCTATACCACCAAGTCTTGAGCTTTCAAGAGCCAAACTGTGTTCGTTTAGAGCATCTGTATCCTTATACTGTGGGTTATCAGGAACAATTCTACCCACAGAGATGATTTCATTCTGCGAAATGAAAGACGGGTTGGTGAAGTCAGAGTCTTGGAAGTTATAATGGGCCTGGATGAGTTGGGCATAGGAGTCAATCTGGTCATCCAGCACATCAGCAGTCTCTAAGAGCTTTTGGCGCATGGTACGGAATGCGTACTTCTTTGGCTCAAAGTTGGCTGCGATCTTAACGGGGTTTGTCAAGTCGTCAAAGTACACGTCTGGAATATCCTTGTTCAGAGATTCAATGATCTGGTAGGAGCCGGTGGACTTTGTTGGTGTGACAGAAGACGGAGAGACAGTGTCAGTGACCTTTGAGGGTGTAATCCCCACATGTGTATGGGTCGTCTTGTCAGAGGGCGATACAAGAGTACGCGAATCGAGCTTCTTCTTCTTGAGCAGTGGTGTTCCAAACGGCGACGACGAGTTATTGAAGTGCAAGATCTTTCGGGTCTTGGTCGTGCTTGGGGCGTTGTGCTCTCTCTTCCGCTCCAGCCTTTCCTGGATGTAACCCTGAAGACTACCAAGTGTCTCTGTGGTATATTCAAGCTTCTCACCGTCGTGCTTTGTAACAACATACGACTCCCAGTTGATGTAGACGTCTTCAACTGGCATAGAGAAGACCTTGGCAATCTGCTCAACTGCCTGCAGAAGCTCAGGCTTATCAATTGAGGAGCCAAACTTGGAGATAACCTCCTCTCTGAACGGAACTGTCATGGTCTTTTTGCACTGGGTTATGGATCAATTGGATGTCACAGTACGGTTATCTTCATCGCTCTTTACGCGTTTGGAGGTTGAAGCTGTACGCGATACTTTTTTCGCGTCGCGTCGGTTTGTGGTATGGACACGTTTGTGTGTTTTGGTATGGGCACGTTTGTTTACATGTTCTATCTCTTGCTTTGGTTACCAAGGTTACCACTATGTTCTTGCATATATGTATAAACTACAACGGGTGGTTTCCTGTGGGAATTGGCAAAGGTTCTATTTAACGAAGAGCAACGTTCTAGAATTTATACGCACACAGCCTGGCTGGAGTTTTGGGTACTCTCAAAGTCGATTATAACCCAATTGGCGTGGGAGAAGGTCTCATGTCCTCGATCTTGTTAACTTCACATCTTCTTGTGAGATGAAATCTGCATCTTTCCCTTCAGGAGATGATACATCTGCACTCGACCGCGATGTGTCTAGGGGCTCATGAATTGGCTGTGTTGTAGCATCGTGCTTCGGCTCATAATCCGTCTTGTGCTCCACCTGAGCGTCACTAGGAAGCCTCTTTGGAGAGTAGAGCAAAGTCACCACGAACATCAACGAAGCGATGCCCGTACAGAAGTAGAAGACGTTTCTGATGGATTCCATCACTGCTTTGAGGATGATGGTTTGTGCATCGCTTGGAAGGGTTCTGATGACTCGAGGGGACGAAAGGATCAAGTCCACATCGCCCAAGTCGATATCACCAAAGATAGCCGGGTTATTCTTGATGGCAGCTGTTGCCTTGTTGTGTAGGGAAGAATTGTAAATCACTTGTGCCAATACGCTACCAAAGGCACCTCCCAAGGCTCTGCTAAAGTTTGTAAACGACGTTGTCATAATCATTCCACCCATAGACTTTGGTGCATTCACCTGGCTGCTTATGAGCGAGGCTTGCAAACCTGTTCCAACAGAGATTCCAGGGAGGATCATATAGCCAATTGTTTGGCTCAGCGACGAGGTCTCAGTCAAAAGACTGGAAACTCCCAGTCCAACTGCACCAGTGACACCGGAAAGTATGGCAAATGGCATGATATAGCGTGTCTTTCTGACTAGTACCCCCGTGGAAATTGATGATAGAACAAGTGAAATCACCAATGGGAAGAAGTGTACTCCTGCCTTGATGGCATCGTAACCACGGACGACTTGGAAGTAAGTGGTGAAATACAGACAGAAGGCCATGAATATGAGGAAGCACAGAAAGATATGGAAGCACGGAGCGTCAACGGACTTCTTGACGATTATGTCTGTTGGAATCACTTGTCTTTTGGACCATTTGAAGTTCCAAATGATAAATATTATCGATATCACTCCACCGAGAACAAAGAGAGTAATGGTCCCCCCTGACGACCATGGAAGCTGTTGACCACCGACAGTAAGTGCCATCAGTATCAACACTATGCCTGCCATAAGCAGACCACTACCAATATAGTCAATCTGCGAGAACTTCTCCTTCCAGGTGAACTTCGATGACGGTGGTTTAAAGAAAAGGGTCAGTAGCACTAGAGCACACCCTCCGAGAGGCAAGTTGATGTAGTAACACCATCTCCAGGTGACGTTATCGGTGAAGGCACCACCCATCACAGGGCCCACAATCGATGCGACGGAAAAGATCACACCCAAAATAGCAAACATCAACGATCTTCGACTAATCGGCACCAGTTCAGACACAACGATGAAAACCAGTACTTGTATTCCACCACCACCAATGCCCGCAATGACCCTTCCAACTATCAAAGCATCCATCGAAGGAGCTACTCCACATATAAGTGAACCAAGCTCAAAGATGGAGATGGCGAGGAGGAGCGAAGGCTTCCTTCCAAAGTATATAGAGCACTTCCCCCAGATCTGCACAAACATTGCCATGGTAAGCATGTAACCACTTGCTACCCACGTGGACTTTTGGTATTCACCCCACTTGTTTCCAATGGTTTCAATCGTCGTGAAGACGATAGTCTGGTCCACAGCTATGAGGAACAGAGCGATGGCACACGACAGAACAGACAACACCAGCTTCAGCCCATGTTCTTGCTGGTCAAATCTGTTGGTGCCATCACCAGCATCGTTCTCGACAAACTTGTTCTTATGCTGGGATTCCACGTCCCTGTTACTTTCGGCCTTGTCGGTCATCATTCGTGTACAGCTCTGTCACCGTCAAGTATCTTAAGCAGAGAAGAGCACTCAGTGTGTGTATTGATGCAAGACTCGTTGAGCTGCTGCTGTTGCTTCTGCTATTACGCCTGTGTTCCGAGTTACTATGACAACAACTCCAACGACGTAGCGATCACTCATAAGCAAAGACTAACAGGATGGTAACAACCATGGAGGATGGCTCTCAAAGGTGTAAATATATACAATTCTCCATGGTTCTTCGCCATCCCAGGCCACCTCCAACGGGTATACACCTTGCTTAAATCCGCGTTCTCGGGCGTTGCTCCGCGTCCCAGGCCCGGCTAAGTCCGCCCGAGGCACGGGACAACCTCCACAATGTCCGCGTTGGCGCGATCTCTCGGGCATTTGTTTACTGTGCCAGCTGTTTATTGAACTGTTGTCTGTTGGCTAAGGTGGGTTTCCGTCGAGGATTCAATGAGTATGTGTGGCAGTACCTTGTGATGGAGAGTGAGACCGGAAGCGGTAGGAGAGCATGGCGTGTGCTGAACTGGTTATGGCTCAAGCGAGCGAGCGTAAGTGGGAGCGTAAGTCGTTGTTGCACAGTGGAGAGTCAACTGATGATGTGTAACAGTAGTGCGACCTACCTGGGCCTAGCATGCTGTCCCAGTCGGACTGGATCATAACAGGTGTGTACTTTATGGTCAAAAGGATGCTTGATGATGGTTGAAGACTGTGTACAAGGCTGGTTCAACAAGGCGCCAGCTCATCTGTGGCCATGTCTCTGGTTCAAACACCTCCTTATATGACCACATGTCCAGTGGAGACGTTCCTCGGAGTCACATTCTGACAACTTATTGGTCTTCGAATAACAGGCATGATACCATAACCATGACAGTTGGTCTTGGAGACTTGTGATTTCTCAGTAATATCAACGTGGTGTTGTGAACACGTTGTTTCATCTGTCTGTGGAACGAGTTCCGCTTCAAATACAACAACAGTCCGTGATAGTTTAGTGGCTAGAATTACCGCTTGTCGCGTGGTAGACCGGGGTTCAATTCCCCGTCGCGGAGTTTTCTTTTTTTTTCAACAGCGTGCTAGTCACGTGACATGCTAACACACACATCCGCACACCACCACCCTCACCATTTTTTTTTCTTTCGCAGGTGTTCATAAACTACAACGTTGTTAAGAGAAACCAGCGTGAACAAACCATCAGCATCACAGCAGGGAGCACTCTTCAATCCTTGAACAACCTACTATGCTTAGAACAAGAGCTCTGATACGTCCGTTCGGCGTAGCAAGATCGCTGAGCACATCCTCGCAGTTCCCAAGCCTCAAGGACATCTCACATCAGGACATTGAATCCGTTGAGAAGCCGTTTGGCCATGGCTCGTACTTTCTCCCAAGAACTTCCAAGGGTAACCTGCCGGTCTACATCGACCTGAAGCAGAACGCATGCGTCACTGAGATCCGTAAGGTGCAAGGTGATATTGTTCTGCTTAGAAACGACCTGCAAGAGCTTATGAACGATGTATCCAAGGACAAGTTCAAGGTTGTGATGGAGAGCAAGAAGATTCTCATCAAAGGTGACCACAAGAACCGCATTGTTTCTCTATTGAACGGTGTGTTTTGAAGAGCGAAACACACTCACATATATATATTAGGCTTGTAAATAATTAATAGAGGAGACGTTGCCATTTCCATCCCATCAGGGATTAAACCGTAGAAACTGATGTTTGATCAGACAGCTTCTTTCTGGTTCTCTTTGGCTTCAACGGCTCCACTTTTGTCTCTCCTGCAACCTTCTCGTAGATGTGGAACATCTCCTTCTCATGGATAAACTTTCTGATGGTTGCAACTATTGGTCTGACGGATCTTTGAGCCCACGAGTACCGTAACATTGCGATTGGATCGATACGATGGATTGCAGATAAATCCAGTCCCACAAACCCGGTAGAGGAGGCAATACGGGACCAGTTCCAGCCCTCCATGTAGGGAATCTTGTGGTTTGTGTTGTCCTTCGGACCAACATCGGTTATGATGTAGTCATAGTGTTCCCAGTCTTGTAGAGTAGGTGTCTCATTTCTATCGTATGTGAGTTCGAAGTCCAAGCCGTTGCCCGTGAGCTCGCAGAAATGCGTCACACCAGTCATACAAGCTGCGGGATCGATGTGAACAACGATGTCCTTGTTCACTGGTTCCCCTCTCATCGCCTTCATGATGATGTGCTCGTGGAATCTAATCAAGGCATAACCTCCTGGGTAGTTGAAGGCAGAGACCTCGCCCCAGAACACGGATATGGCCATGGAAACCAAGGTCAGGAACAGAGTGCCGAGGACGAGGAGCTTGTAGAGGAACGATTTGGTCATTCTCGAAGTGATGTACGCAGCACCACTGGCACCAGCAAGGGTGAAGATTGGCACCGTGTAGACGACGAATCTACGCTCCTTATGAGGTTGCAATGATAGGAGAGTGATGTAACAGATACATGCCAAAGAGGCCATTTTGAAGAGGCTTTTGGTTGGATCAACAAAGTACCCCACAACGGCGAGGATCAACACATGTGGTGGCAGGAAGATCCCCGGCAAGTGTCTCGTGAAGTATGAGTGTACAGGTTCAACGCCCCATTCTGAGGCCTTGCCCTCGACAACGTTGAAGTAGAAGCTCTCGAGCTCTGGAATGGTTGGTCTCTGCCAGAAGTAGGAGTCCACAGCACCACTCAGCACACAGCCTAGCGAAGCACCTTTAGCCACGGCAATGACCAAGTCCCTTTGAGAGATCTTGTTGTGGTAGACCAGGACCACTGAGAGCGCCACCACCAGGGCCAGCAGCTCGACACGAAACACCACGGCGGTAAATGCCAGCACGGAGAGCGTTCTGGCAGAGTTGCCCTTGAAGAACTGAGCAAACGCGTAGTTTGTCAGGGGCAAGGCCAGGTAGTTTGGCAAGTAGCGGGACGAGTAGTAGGGGATGTGGAACTGTGCAATCTGGAAGAGCATGAACCACAGGCCAAACGACCATAGAGGCTTGTAGTCGTCGTCAGCACTGGCATCAGCATCAGCATCGGGAGCATCAGCAGCACCAGCACCGGACTTTCTGGCACCAGCCTTAGCTCCCTTCAGCATCTTCTTCCTGATCCTCGTGCCAACCCTCTGCGAGTGTGAAACGTGCTTGATGGCTCCAAAGGCGCAGTTCTTCAAGTACACAATAAACAAAGCATTCACCACCCCCAGCATTCCTCGGGAGATCAATTGCCCGTCCAGCTTCGAGAGCGACGGCGGAAGATAGTGTACTATCGGCGCAATGAGGCCTGACATGAACAGAGCTCCTATAAAGGTCCTTGGAACCACCCCGGGGAACTGGAAGTGGTCGTACTTGTCCAGGTTGACCACGCCATAGTAGATGATGTCGTGCACTGCTTGCGTGTTGAACGACTCCTCCACCTTGGTGAAGGGCGAGATGAACAGGTACGCTGAGATGAACAGCAGCAGAAGCGAGTCGAACAGTAGCGACATGGAGCGTTTGGTGACTTGGTGCTTTGGCGCTTTGCTCCTAGCAGGGTTTGATGTTGATGCGGTGTTCTTTAGGCTGGGGTTAGGCTCCGGACAGGGGATCCGTGGCGGTGGGCGAGCTTCCACGGGGGTGCCCCCGCCAGGCAGCACCGTGTTTCCACCAGGCAGGTCCTCTGCCGAGCACCGAGCCCAGCACCGAGCCCAGCACCTCATCGCCGCCACGGGGACATAAGACACCATCGAGACATAAACGACCAGGACATAAACGACCAGGACATAAACGACCAGGACATAAATCACCAGGACATAAATCACCAGGACATAACACACCCACAATGAACAACGACGAAGTGCCCGAGCTCGTCACAGGCAGCGAGCCCGACATCGAGCAGAGACTCCAGCGGGCCAACTTCACCCAGCCAGAGCTCTCCAAGGAGCAGCTGGCGAAGTACGAGCAGACGGCGATGCTGAGAAAGACAGCGCCCCAGAGGAAGATCCCAGTGACGATCATCACGGGCTACCTGGGCTCAGGCAAGTCCACGCTGCTCAATCGCATCGCACGTGAGGGTAAGAGGAAATTTGCGGTGATTCTGAATGAGTTTGGCGACACCGGCGACATCGAGAGGGCGCTGACGGAGAGCTCGCTCACCGTCACGGACGGCCACAGCTCCTACACGGAGTGGTTGGACCTGGGCAACGGATGCCTGTGCTGTACTGTCCGTGACAGTGGGGTCCAGGCCATCGAGAACCTCATCGAGAGAAGCGGAGATGCCATCGACTACATTCTGCTGGAGACGTCTGGCATAGCAGACCCAGCACCCATAGCCAGCATGTTCTGGCTGGACGAAGCCTTGAACAGCAACGTCTACATCGACGGCGTGGTCACGGTGTTGGACAGTGGCAACCTTCAGCAGTGCCTGGGCGATGTGGGAGGCCACTGGCACCGGAAGCACGGCCACGGCGACGTTGTGGAGGAGGGCATCACCACATCCCACCTGCAAATAGCCCTGGCGGACGTGATCCTGCTGAACAAGATGGACTCGTTCCGCGGGGACAAGGCCTCGCTGCTGGGGGCAGTGAGGGAGATCAACTCCAGTGCGCCCGTCTACGAGACCAAATACGGCGAGGTGGACCTCGCCAAGCTCCTGGAGCTCCATGCCTTCGACGGCAGCGCCAGGCTGGAGCTCCAGGACGAGGCCAGGGGCTCGTTCCACGACTCTCGCATCTCCACCATCACGCTGGAGTTCCCCACGCTGACGGACGAGCAGTTCGACCGGTTCGGAGTGTTCCTCCAGAAGGTGCTGTGGGAGGGCGAGGTGCTGGGCCAGCCCGTGGAGGTTCACAGGGCCAAGGGAGTGTTTATCAAGACCAACGGCGAGGTGCTGGTGCTACAGGTGGTGCGCGAGCAGTACGAGTTCATCAGTATCGCAGCCACGGAGCTGCCGCGGTGCAAGCTGGTGCTGATAGGTAAGAACCTGGTGAAGAAGGACTTTGATGAGGATTTCTGGCAGTATACAGGCGTGAAGGCCGTGGCCTAGTCTCTAATGGACGTGTACTTTGGCTGGGATTTACGGTACTTGAAGCCGATGTAGACCAGTAGCAGCACAGCAAGCGCAACCAGGATGAAGAGCTCGTTGCCCAGGCCAATACCAGGCTTCTGCTCCTCATCCCATTCCTTCACGTCCGTGACGGTGACGTCCTTGTTCGGCTCGCCCCACGACTCGATGATCTTGATCTGGGAAGTTGGTTTATCGTGCGAATCGGTGTCGCTGCCTTGGATCTTGTCCACAACGTCGTAGCCCTCCACAACCTCGCCAAAAACAACGTGTTTGCCGTTTAGCCACGACGTGATGGCCGTGGTGATGAAGAACTGCGACCCGTTAGTGTCCTTGCCGGAGTTGGCCATGGAGACCCTGCCCACGCGATCGTGCTTGAGATTGAAGTTCTCGTCCGCGAACTTGGGGCCGTAGATGGAGGAGCCACCGGTGCCGTCAAACTTGTCAAAGTCACCGCCCTGGATCATGAAGTCCTTGATCACCCTGTGGAAGATGGTGTCCTTGTACCCCTTGCCATCAACGCCGTCGGTGGCCAGGGTGTAGAAGTTCTTGACCGTCTTGGGGACCACGGACCCGAACAGGCCAATCTTGATGGTGCCGAGGAGATCTTCGCCCTGTTGCACAGAGAAGTACACGTAGTGGGTGATTGGCGGGTCTGCGACGTCCACCGGTGCACAGTGTAGCAACCCAAGGAAGAACGAGCACGAGAGCAGTGACAAGAGAGAAGAGAAGCGCATAGTTGCTGGGGGATTCTCTTCAAGATGTGTCAATTCCGGTGTCAAAGGTGTCGCTCCTTGTTTTTCTCCATGGCCTTGTTGATCTGCGGTTTGTGCTTTGCGGGCGCTTATTCCGAAAACGAGTTCTTGTTTTTGGGCCTTTGTGGCTGCTGTATTCCAAAAACAGGACCCGCATTTTGGAACGTTCCGATTTCAGGAAAACACAAAACAGTATCATCAACACTACGGCAAAAAAGTTCACCATTAGGCGTAGTTACTTCACCAAACATCAACAGATAGGCAACGATCAGGCTCGCACGACACCTAATGGGTTCCTTTGAGCTGCTGACGAAGTTCGACTTCGAGTACGCTCCCTCCAGCCTGAAGAAATGGAGATCTAAGCGCACAGGGCTACAGGCTGTTCTGATCTCGAAGGACACACCCGTTGTTCACGGCCATTTCGCAGTGGCTACTGAGGTGGAGGATGATTCTGGTACACCACATACGCTGGAGCACCTGGTGTTCATGGGCTCGGCTAAGTACCCCTACAAGGGCCTGTTGGACACGCTGGGGAACGTGATGTTCTCAAACACGAATGCGTGGACTGCTACTGACCAGACGGTGTATACGCTCACCACTGCAGGCTGGGACGGGTTCAAGACCTTGTTGCCTGTCTATCTGGACCATGTGATCAATCCTACGCTGACTGATGAAGCGTGCTACACCGAGGTGTACCACGTGGACGGTGAGGCCAAAGAGAAGGGCGTTGTGTTCTCTGAGATGCAAGGCATCCAGAACCAACCGTGGTTCCAGACTGCACTGGCATCACAGAGGGCATTGTTCGATTCCAAGAGCGGATACAGCTCTGAGACTGGTGGCCTGATGGAGAACCTGAGAGTGCTGGACAATGCAACGATCAGGGAGTTCCATGAGAGCAGCTACAGGGCAAGCAACCTGTGTGTCATTGTCAGCGGTGTCGTTGATGAAGATGAGTTTCTTCGTATCATGGAGGACTTTGACAGTGAGCTTCCACCTGCAGAGGACAGCAAGAGGCCGTTTGTCGACTCCAAGGCCCAGATCGCCAGACTTGACAAGGAGGTGGTCAAGGAGATTGAGTTCTCTGAGAAGGACGAATCCTACGGCGAAGTCAACTTCTCCTGGGTTGGACCGGAGTACTATAAGAACGACGAGGATTTGGCAATCACGTTGCTGTTGGAATACCTGTGTGACTCGTCGATTGCCATACTGACCAAGACCCTCGTTGAGATTGACGACCCTTGGTCGAGCTACCTCGAGTACAACACGGACGATTTCACCTTCATCATTGCGAACATCAAGCTCAACGACGTTCCAACTGACAAGCTACCGCTTGTCAAGGAGAAAGTGTATGAGCTGTTGAAGGAACAGGCCACCGTGGAGAAGTTCGACCTGGGAAGAATGAGAGAGATCATATTGAATGCTAAGAAGAGACTGCTGCTCGCAGCTGAGAAGTCTGCGGACATCTTGAGCGATGCAGTGATCACAGACTTCTTGTATGGTGACCTGGAAGGAAAGGCCTTGACGAAGAACATCAGCAGCTTGGATGACTACAGAACAATCCTAGAGTGGGATCTTGAGAAGTGGGTCTTCTTCTTCAACTACTACTTGGTTGAGAACAAAGCTGCGGTCATCATTGCCAAACCTTCGAAGGTGCTATACAAGTCCTTGAAAGACTCGAACAAGAAACTCATTGAGGAGCGTAAGGAGAAGCTTGGTGAAGAAGGACTGAGAAAGTTGGAGCAGAAGCTCCAAGATGCCCAGGCTAAGAACGATACGCCAATTCCTGAGTCGATCTTGAATGCGTTTGAGAAGCCAGATCCAGCACGGATCAAGTTCATCAACACCACCACAGTTGGGCTTGGGTTGAACCGTGACGTTGAGAATGACTTGAGTGATGAAAACACCCAGAAGATACTTAATGACACTCCTGCAGACCTTCCTCTCTACATCAATGTCGACCAATTCAAGTCCGAATTCATCTCAATCAATGTTCTGATGTCCTCGCGTGAGATTCCAGAACGTCTGTTGCCATACTTTGACATCTTTGTTGAGATATTCTCTTTGCCTATGCTCGTCAATGGTGAGACGATCCCATACGAGGAAGTTGTCAAGGGTCTCCAGAATGACCTTGTTGACCACTCGTTAGATGGTTCCTTCAAGAACCAGTTCTCCGAGGTCATCAATGCCTCTGTCCAGGTTAACAAGGAGAACTATGCTAAGGCCATTGAATGGCTGAGAAAGATCTTCTGGAATACCGTCTTCGATGAAACTAGAATCAAAGTTACCATCGATAAGCTGATCAACTCGCTGCCGTCTTATAAGAGAAGTGGCGAAACCTTGCTCAACTCGATCAACACCAAGTATTGTCTCTCTAAGAGGTCTCTCAAAGCTTCAAGAGATACGCTTTCGAATGAGGAGTTCTATAGATCGCTCTCATCGAAAATCGCAGACGGTGAGTTTGCCTCGATCCAAAGGGACTTGGAAACCATCAGAGAATGTCTTTTCAAAGCAAACAACTTCCGTGTCATCCTTGCTGGAGACTTGTCATCTCTTGAGCATCCAATACAGGCCTGGAAGGAATTCCTTCCTGCTTCCAAGCTTACAAAGGAACCATTGTTACCTGTGCCACGTACGTTCGAAGTACGCACGCATGTTGGCGAGAAGTTGTCCAAGAAGGCATACATCATTACAGCACCGGCCTCAGAGTCAACCTTCCTACTGGCCTCAACTAACATTCCAACAGACTACAACGACGAAGATATGGCAGCACTGGCACTCACATCGTCGTACTTGCAGGCTGTCGAGGGCCCATTCTGGAGAGGTATCAGAGGCACTGGTCTTGCATACGGTGCCAATGTAGGTAGAAGCGTCGAGTCTGGACAATTGTCATTTGACGTTTATAGAGGTGCTAACGCTGTTGAGGCCTTCCAAGTGGCTAAGAAGATTGTTGTCGACCTCGCCAGTGGTGAAACTGAGATTGACAACACTCTCTTTGAAGGAGCCATGAGTACGCTGGTGAATACCATTGCAAGCAGCGAAGGCAACTTCTTCTCGTCAGCCGGAGCGAAGTACATGGACAATGTCTTGAAGAAGAGAGGTCCTCATTTCAACACCAAGTTTATCAAACAGCTGAAGCAAGTTACTAAACAGGACATGGTTAACATCTTACAGAAGTACTATGTAAAGATCTTTGACAGTGAGACGTCTTCAGTGTTCGCATGTACGCACACTTCTAAAGGGGAGGAGTTGAAGGCGTTCCTCTCCAGTGAAGGATACGAGGTCAATGTTGAGGAGGTGGCCATTCATGGTGATGAAGAAGATGATGAAGATGGCGAAGATGAGGACGATGACTCTGAAGAGGAAACAGGCAGCGAATCTGAGAGCTACGATGAGAGTGACAGCGAGTAGTTACCCATAGATTAGATACATGTTAGAATAAAAGGGCGTACAATCCAATACACCACATTGTTGTAAAAACAGACATGACAATGTTAACGTCGTTGTTACTGAACATATCCTCACCGGACACCACCTGGATATGACCCTCCATCTCCTGGAGAACACCCTCATCCACTCGTTCACCACCTAAGGGTTCCAGAACCAGGCCATCATCCTTATCCACCACTGACCTTTGGAATAGTGCACCAAGCATCGAATCCACCAACGTCCCTAGCAGGCCAATGAGGGTAAAGAACACAAACTTTCCCACCCTGTTCTCCTTGAAAGTGAACATCGAGACAAAGCTGATCAGTGCTGATCCAGTGGTCCCTGCAATAAGTCCAAAGAGCGTGACGCCACCGTTTGTTCCTGGTGGCACTCTCTGGAATGTTGTGATAAGGAAGGGACTGGACTTCGACAGAATCCCCAGCTCCGACGACCACGTATCAGCGATGACGGCACAGTACTGGCCAACCACACCAGCCTTGAGCATGTCGTCTAGCACAGGATCAGTGACGAATAGTGAAACGATTATCAAGGTCGTTGCGACAGCTGAGTTGGCAAGCACTTGGACGTGTGTACGCTGAGTTAGTTCAGTTGCCTCATGATCTGAGCCTGGAGTCTTGGTCTTCTTCGACTTGATCTCCTCTTTGTACTTCGTCGCCTTCGAAGACGTCAGGTAGAACACCACCAGGAGCGTCAGATAGAGGTTGGTGGGAGGTAATGAGTGGAAGAAGCCGGTCATCAACGCCACTTCAACACCCAGAGGTGTAAGCGTCTTGCGGGTGTACGCCCTATGTGCCACGCCTAACAGCACAATTCCGCGGATCACGATAGACGGCCATGAGGACAGCGTGATCATGTTCAACTTCATGTCTCGAAATGTCGTAGATGATCAAACGACAGCTGCTCACGATGTGTGGACATGTGTGTTTGAGGGTGGAGAGTGGGACATTTTGGCGCAGTTGTGTCCGTTGGTTTATCCGATGGATCGCTTGCGGAAAAATGAAGATTGGATTATAGTCGGATAAATTCTACAAAGAGCTGGATACTTTAACAGAGTTGTAAATCTATGTCTAATGAGTCCATAGTCTAACTTGCTTATCCTTACCACCACTGGCAACTCTATTGCCGTCAACGCTCCAGTCGACAGAGTACACCTCGTCTTTATGGCCTGGAAGATCGATGCTTAACTTCCTCGTTCTAACGTCCCATACTTTGAGGGTTGTATCTTTCGAGCAGCTCACAAGCAAACGACAGTCAGAAGACCAAGCAGTCTGATAGACAGCTGCCACGTGACCTCTGAAGGTGGCGATGAATTGGCCGGTACGACCGTCCCACAGCTTTATGGAGTTGTCGAACGAAGCAGACACTATATAACGGCCATCAGGCGAGAATTGGACGTGGTTCACGAGTTTCTGGTGTCCTGTCATACGACAGACAGGCTTGTTGGAGTTCATGGGGTCCCAGAGGTACATGGTGAAGTCGTCAGACGCAGTGACGAGTCTTTCTTCGTTCCGGCCGTTGATTTTGGCAACCTTTTCGTAGTTCTTAAGGGCCTTACGCTGGGCATCTTCAGCGTCCAATGGCTTTTGTCCAGTGTGGTCGAATGGACCCATTCTCAACGCATAGTCAGTGGAGATAGACAAATGGTTAACCCAGTGTGCATGCGACTTCAATACGTTCTTGCATGCTCCAGTAGAGCCATCCCAGACTCTTATGGTCTTATCATGCGATGCAGAGTAGATCAAGTTCTCACCACCCCATTTTACACAGGACACCGAGGAGGTGTGGCCTGATAGCGTCAGCAGGGGCACTCTTCTAGCAGTATCCCAGATCTTTAACGTACCGTCTTTGGAAGCAGAGACCAATCTTGGGCTCTGACCAGGCTTAACTAGATGAATTGGTTCCCATGCCAGCGAACTGATCCACTTCGTGTGGCCCTTCAACGGGCCACCAAGGGCCTCTCCGTTTTCACTCCAGAGTCTGATAGTATTGTCCATGGACCCCGTAGCGATCATCTCACCATTTGGACACCAATTAACACAGAGAACCCAGTTGGTATGTCCTTTCAAAACGTGCTTTGGTGTCTGTGTGTTACAATCCCAGATTCTTGCAGTGGAATCACCGGCACCAGTGACCATCTTTGACGAGGTATGTGGAGCAAACTGTGTACACAGGATCGTGGAGCCGTGTCCAGCAATAGCAGCTGACGATCTGGTCACAGGCTTCACCTTGAAGATGGCCCTTGGAGTATACACAAGCGTCATGAAGTCCTCTGTCGTCTTGATGCCAGGCTTCAAGATGGACGAATATATGTTATCCTTGATATCAACAAGGTTGCCCTTGTCATCCTGAACGCTGAAAGTGTATGGAACAGGCTCGTCTTGTTCGTTCAAGAGCTGATTGAGAAGCTCTTCCAGCTGCTTCTCCGAGATGTTACCTGGAACGTGAAGAGATCCCCCGACAGAGGCTCCAGTGTCGGATGCCTGGAACTTAATCAACACATTTGGCAAATCTTCTGGGATGATCTCAACCTCACGTGGCTTCTGGGCTTCACGTTTCTGCTTCTTAGAAGGCGGTGGGATTAGCGTGGCCATCTTGTGTTGATCTATTGTCCAATGTCTCTATGTCTCGAAGGAAGCTCCCTCCGGCTATAAAATTTTCTTTTTTTGTCCCTCCGCAAGGTCATCGGATGGGGGCACAGCACGGACAAATCTCTACAAACGGCTGGACATTGTGATTATCTCATTTCATTACATCGAGCGAGTGTGTTAGACGGCTGTCAGGCTCCAATGTCACTTGACACTTCTGACGAGCTTGTGCTGTCTCCAAAGGCCAGGATTCTGATCTCAACGAGCCATGGGTCATCCAACAGTTTCTGCGCTGACGGTCTCTTGTGAGGATCACGCTCGAGACATCTGTACAGGAACTTGATCCCGGCCTCACTCAGTTGGTCCTTTGTTGGGAATTGAGGAAGATGGCCAGCTGCGATATGATACATGATAGCCCACTCGTTGTCCAGGTTGGCCCATGGTCGACGGCCCGTGGCCATTTCCAGGATACAGCATCCTGTTGACCACACGTCGAGAGAATATTTAGAGCCGTAGTTGCCAGTGATCACCTCAGGAGACATATACATGGGGGTTCCTGTCATGCTGTTCATCTTTGTTGCTGCCTTCTTGGTGGCATTCTTAGCGATCACCTTTGCTGCTCCGAAATCAACAAACTTGATCAAGCCATTGTGGTCCAAGAGAATGTTCTCTGGTTTGATATCTCTATGAACAACGCCCATCTCGTGGAGATAAGCAAGACCTTCAAACATCTGAAGGGCATATACCTGAATCACTGTTTCATCTTCAATGCGACCATGTTCCAACAGAGATGCTAGTGAGCCTCCTTCACAGAACTCCATGAACAAGTTCACTTTGTCACGGTGGACTTCAACACCATAGTACTGAACGATGTTTGGATGGTTCAACATCTCTAACACCGTCATTTCCTCCTTAATCTGTGGGACAACTTGTTTAATTGATTGCACATCTTGGAATCTGATCTCCTTCACGGCCAGCACTCCACCGGTGTCCAAGTTTAAAGCTGAAAACACACTTCCAAACGAACCACCACCGATGAATTTTCTCTTTTGCCATCTGATAGAAAGACTTGAGAAGGATGACGCAAGGAATGACAGATATTGGTTCTCCTGCATGGTGTCATCCAACACTTTACCAACGTTTTGCACTTGAAGTGCCTCATCCAAAGCCCTGAGCTTTTCCATGGTTTGTGCCCTGTAGTGTTCGATAATGGCCTTCTCATCCTGATCTGCGTTGGGCAAATTAGTGATTATCTTCTTTTCAGCTTCACTTGATCTCGCACCCATGATATCAAAGTGTGAGATCAGTAGGGACATACACCCGGCAACTTTCTCCTTGAGCTTGTTAAACTGTTCATCTTTCAAAGTTAAGATATTAAAGCCTCTGGAAACCTCCATGGCAAATTCAAGTGCAGTGACACACCATCTGAACGTTTTCTTATCAGTTGGAATACAATCATCAACGACGAAACTGACCCAGTCTATACCAAGCGTTATCATCTTCTTCACTATGACAGTCTTCTTTGGACCCTCCACGAACTTGATGTAGTTCTTCATCATGTCTCTGATAAAGCAGTAAAGATACTGCAACCCTTCAGGGCTTCTATTAAGAGTCTGGATCATGGCTTTAAGCTTGAAGAATTCAGGAAACATGGAAACAGCCAATTTGAAGAATAGTTTCTCAGTTCTGACCAATTCTCTATGAACAGACGTAAGACTTGGTCTGTTCTCAATAAATGTCACATAGTCTCCCATAATATCGCTAAAGATAGTCTTCGTGTAACGAAGCGTTTGAGAAGCTCCCTGGGTCACCAACAACACTTCACCAGGGTTCGTATCAACCAACACATCAGTGACTCCTGGAATGGATACAATAGAGCCCTCCCACAACATTGGTCTATTGGCATGAATAACAAGAATGTAGCCAACGTTGTCATCTTCATCCTCTTCGTAGTAGTCAAGATGGATATCAGATATTTGAGAAGGTGGCTTGAAGAGGTCAGATCCCAGTTCAGAGCCCTTTATAATTTTTATAATTTCGTCATCTTTTCCGTATAGATCACTCGACGCCACCAGATAGATACCAGTTGAGTATCCTGTCTGGATCAAGAAGTGGTCATTGTTCTTCAAAGCTTCCAGAAACAGGGCAGGTCTTGCAACGTTGAACAGCGCAGCATTACTGTATGATTTCTTAATGACAGAGTAGAACTTTGACAACTTTCTTCTCACGTTGTTGAATTTATCCAATGAACTATCCACCATTGCCATTGCTTCGTGTTCCTTCTGCTCTGGTGTTTTATCGCTGTTGATGATAGTTTCAATAGCTTTGTTTTGTTGAGAGATGTAAACCGTTAGACGTTGAACCAACTTTGTTGTCAATGATGCAATTTGAAATACAACTTCTGGACCAGCCAGATCGATGAAGCATCCAACATTCTTTGCTAGTTTCCATATACTTTCAAGATCATCTGGTTCTTTGAAAGTCTTGAAAGACTTTGTTGCTGTGTTGATCAGTTTCCGGTGGATCAGGCCAAAGAGATATTTGATAGCCTCGAACACAGTTTCATCGTAACCTTCATATGCCTCCATGTGTATGTCCCAGCCAACAGTATAATGGATAAATGCTTGTTTTATACCAACTGCGAGCGTGACGTAGAGGGAAAAATCATCAATCATCTCATCGATCATCATCATCGTGGGTGATTCCAACTTTCTTGCATAGATAAGACGAATTCGTATGATCTCTCTGATAAGACGCATGGGAAAAAGCACCAGTTTCTCCAGCATTGGAATGTAACTTGGGAGGTTGAGTTCTTCGAAAAGGTTGTGGTAGTTCAAGAAGGCTGCCTTCGACTTGTTAAACCAAGGGAAATAACGGTGGAACAGCCTTGAACGGAAGATCGAGAGGATATCCTTCTCTTTCAGCATCGTATCAGCAAAGGAGGTGTCCACGAAACCATCGTTACGCACTTCCGTAAGGTCGAGATTGGTGCTCTGTGTCCATTTCTCCAACGCTTTCACCTCTCTGTCCAGCGTACTGGTGATGTTTTTCCAGGAAATCAACGTTTCCAATCGATCTGAAAACGCAGTCGAGGCAACTATTGGCTTCTCTGCAATCATATCCTTTTCATCCTTCCACAGCTCCTTGATGGAGTAGAATTTCTCAACGATGTCTCGAACCTCGGCAAGTGCATTGTCTTGGTTTACAACTTTGAACGTCAGAATCTGGTTCAAGCTCTCATCAGCTATGGACCTTGAGTACTCAAGAATTCTTCTTTGCTGCTCTTCTGTTCTCCCCAGTATATACGCCCTTATTCCAAGCCAAAGGTTATCCTTGTAAGTGCTTTGGAAAGAGGTATCTGACTGTGTGATGATTCTTCTCTTCTCAGATTTCACAACGTCACCTGTAAGGACAAGGTTTAGCATTGTCTGCCATTCCAACCTTTCAAGGATCTTGGGATTATCCCTGTTGATCTCCACCACCGAAGTATCGCCATAGTCCAGCTCAAAGTTGGCACCACCTGGCACTTCCACATTAATCAGCAAGTCACGTTCCTCGTCATCCAGCTCTGCATCGATCGTGGAGTCATCCTCGTTCTCTGCGGCAGGGTCTGAGATCACAGCCTTTGTATAGTAATCATCCGTAATGTCATTCTTGATCTTTTTCAAATAGTTCTTCTCCTGGACGATATACGGGTTTCTTGATAGGCTGTTTGTCCGTGATTTGTTCATTCGACTCGAAGCACTCGGTGTCCTCACAGGTCCATACGTCTGCTCATAAGATGACATTCTTTGTAACGATCCTCCAGGCGAACGTGTGCTGGTCAGGCTTGTTGTTGGAGACCTGTGAGCAAGTGTTTCTGTATGAGGAGATTTATTCATCGTGGAGGAACGCTGTAGCTCAGCGTGCTTGACAAAGGAGTTGCTTGCATGGATGGTTGCCCCTGGTGACGAATTCGTCCTCTTGACAGCCTGCTTCTTCAGGTTTAATTGTTCCTTGTTCATGATGACTTAGGACTAAATAGATACGGGAGACCTTCGGAATATTGTTTTGTCCAAGTCCGGCGATGAAGCGTGGGCTTATTTCGTTGCTTATACGCAGAATCTGTTGGACTTGTAGTCTGAAGTGCTTCCTTCAATTCTGAGACAGGTATATTACCCGTGTTGTCAAATAATACACTGCGGTTAGCTTAGAAGACAAACAGGATAGCACTAATACAACAGGAAGGGAACGGCAGGAGACAAAGGGACGCAGACAATCAACAAAGGAACGAATAAACAGCTTGGGTGAGTCCTCGAGTGTGATGTTTTCCCTCTTTGTCCGTGTAGTAAGATGTTTGATTATAAGAGTCGTTGATTGTTGTTGTTGTTGTTGTTGAAAGGTCGGGTTGATAATTATGTGTTGTCCCGTTTCCTTCATCTTTTCTGTGAAAATGTCTTTAGCCGCGACCTGATCGGTTGTGACTTTTAAGGTTCTGCTTTTCCCAAGGCGTTGAAAAGGACAAGTATACGGGGTCGTTTGGCGGAGGAGGAGGACATGTACGAAAAGTCGGACACAGCTACATTTATACCAGGTGTAATGATACTTTTTGAGCATTTATGTGCATTTCAGGAAGAATTACCAATCATTTCAATCTGGCAAAGAGTCGTGGTTGCACGCAATCGTTGATGTGGTGTTGTAAGTGGAAGTACTCCTCTACACAGTCCTCTTTGTATTCCTTCTCTGCGTAGTCGGGTTCCTCTTGGGCCTTGGTAACCCTCTCAACGCATTCTTGATAGTGATGCAGGGAAGGCTTGACGCTAGGAAGCGTAGCACAATCGGCTCTTAGCTTGTCCAGCGGATCAGCGACCTCATCCTCGTCGTCGTCATCCTCGTCGTCATCCTCGTCGTCATCTTCATCGCCATCGTCATCTCCCTCTTCAGCATCACCCCCTTCAGCATCACCCTCTTCAGAAGAACTCTCTGCACCAGTTTCCGCCTGTGAAGTGACACGTTCTTCGACAAAACTATCGTTATCCTCACCAGAACTACCTTCAGAAGCCGTTGTCTCCTCTGAAGAAGAGCTTGACTGGTCAATCTTTGTAGTTGGTTTGTCTTCACCTTCATCCTTTTCAGCTTCTTTCAAGTCAGTGTAGTCCCTCGGAACATCTTCAGGAACTGCCTCCACCTTTGGGATGAGAGCTTCATCTGGAATATCAGATACTGTTGCCTGGTAAAAACGTTAGTTACAGTCACAGTGTCCTCAGCAGCAACGCTGAACCAAATATAATCCAAATCACTTGGAAGACTTACATCAGCAGACGCAATAGTTGGAGTGAATATATCGATTAGATCGTTCAAGAAAGTCATCTAATATCTGTGCTTCTTTCAGAGGAGTCCAGATCCCACTTGGTACTCTTCACTTGGATCAGAGGCATTCTTGAAAGTGAACAAAACGGTGTAGTTATCAATTGCAGTTTGCTACTCAAATCACACAGCAATCGTCAAGAAATACGGTGATATCATTGGCTGGTGCGCAATGTGAAAAAAGTAGCCGCTGTATACCAAGAACTTGCTTGTGAGGCAACCTCAAGCCGTTTAGTAGACGATGATCATCAATACTGAGAAATCACAGCTTCTCAGATATAGAAATGTCAACCATCACGCCTTCCTTTTGAAGATAGAGAGGCGTTTCTTAGCGAGGGTACCAAATCCATTGTATCGGTGACTCAATGCTCTCGATAGTTTGACTTTCGGGACAATTTGACAGGTCCAGCCATCACTCTCCGACATGGACCAAACAAAGCAATAAATCAGATAACAATATAGCGGTTCTGAAACTTGTTCTTCGAATTCATGTTGAATCTCTACAGTTCTTTTGTCCAAGTTGATCAACTAACGTTGCTGCTTCACACCTCAATGACAGTGGCTAATGTCTGTTGGCCTATGGGTGCGGCCTCGGACAACGAACGTACTTTTCGACGCGAAATTCGGACATGCAGATCTTACTTCGCGGAGAGAGGAGGGGCTAATTTGTCCCAAAAAATCACCGATAGACGTTACAGCACTGGACAAACGTATTTCATACATTTTCTTCCTGTTGCATCACAACACTTTGGATTGTGCTTTTTGTAAGATCGATCTCAAAATCATGTGCCAAAACTGGCTGGAAGGTAGATATTGTTCAATGAGCGACATTGTCAATGAGACTGTGTGTTTATTTAAAGTTTAGACTGTTTTATTGCACCCCCAAACACTTCGGCCGATTGCAAAGGACGGTTTGCATGATATACGTTGATGCCTTCCAATGACACCGCTAATACTATTGAAGAGGTTTCCGACTTAGGGTGCAAGCTTTAAATCCACCATAACTAAAGTAGGTTTATTGTCCTTGTGAATGCCTGAAAATTACCGTGTTAAATGTCGGTTTACGTACAGAGAGAGTATCAATCTACAGAACCAAGCATTTTTTTTCGTATATAGCTAACCTGTTGATTCAAGTCGATGATTGCCTAACAAATAACAACAATCTACATTTGTTTGTTCTGACGGCTATCTTCTCAAACAGTGGATACTAGAGTAGTTATGCGTTAATTACAATTGTGGTTATACCATCGGAAAGAAGTTTATTCGGGAGATTGAATGTCGCTACCTGTACTGAGAGCCGGGGCCAGTATTTACACCAAGTGCATACATCGTTTGCTTAACGCTGTTGTCATAGTGATTATAATGTAGAAAACACCAGCTTTTTTATCCATTATACTCAGACGTCTGTGTGGGTAAATCAGCTTTGGCTGTTGACGAAGTCTATGAAATGATGAAAGGACAATCCCCTCTCTTTGTAAGGAAGCTGAATTTCCATATAGCTTAAATTAGACAACCTTCTCTTTCCCACGGGCAGGTGAACGACAAAAGATGTAAATCAGATCTACAGTGATGTCGTAGCCAATCAACATGATAGTAACCGAGAGCGTGTATAAAAAAAAGCCGGAGTTTGTCCTGTCTGATTGGCTTTCAAGCGATTTTGCGACGGGGTTTCTACATGATGTTTCCGGAAATGGTACGGTGTAGCCCCAGAGTTTGTCCACGCGAGCGTCTGGGGAGGTTTTTTTTCCCAAGCAGCGTGATCACCCGGGACATTTAGGCTATTCGAGAGGGGCTATTTTTTTTTCAACTTGTAACGTTTATAGAGTTTTGAGAGAATTGCAACCCTAGACAAGTTTCCGATCATATCTATGGCAATATTATATTTTCTGTAAGTCATCATAGGACTCGTTAAGCATCCTATAAGTCAGTTCTATGTGTATAAAAGACCCACCACATCTTGAACTTTGGATAACAATACTGTAGTGCACTTTGTTTGAAATGCACGGTTGAAGTTTTCCCAACGGCTAAAAGTCCCGGGGCGAAACCGTGTAGTAGGCTGCATCCCTCCGGCTTTCGGTGAAACTTCTTCCATGCTAGACTCCAGCTCGGGCCTCCAGCACTTTGATGCACACCCATCACGAACGGAAATGCTCCCAGTATCGAGCGTTTGTACGATTCTGAAGACACGTCGCCGGTTGGAAAGCTGTTTCATTCCACTCCGTTGGCTACTGTGGCGACAAAATCTTCAGTAAGAGCAATCGGTGAGCGCCCAACAATAGGTTCTGATATGAATACCATTTAATCATGGACAAGACAAATGACTCTTGCCTGGGTTCACAAGGAAGACAGGCGCTGTACCATCGATGTCATTGCGCTTAAAAATGGGCTCGTTGGTGCGGTAGCCTCCCCCCCCAAAATAAAATTCCCACATTTTAAACTTTGATCGCATGTTCTACTCCAACGGCGTTTTTCCCCATGGGGGGAGAGGGGTGTGGTCCAAATCCATAGGATTATTCAGCCTTTGTCCACCCGTAACTTCCAATGGCTAATCGTCTTCCGAGCGTCCTAAAAACGAGGTGTCCGCTACACACAGCACCTTGGAACTTAGTACTAACACCCAGAGTGTCTTACTGAAGAATACCAAACTGGCTTCTAGGACCATTTTGTCCCCGCCACTGTACATGGTCTTCACAAGCCAACTACTGATCCCTTCCCCACTAAGTGGAAATGTCTCTTGTCCAAAATTTCTCTCCCACTGGTGTTCGTTTTTTTTTTGGGACATCTCCGCCTAAAATCATGCATTTACGCGCAGTCTGTTGCCTAGCCGCCGCATAAGTTTCTCCAGAGTTGCAACCGCTGGCAATGTTGTCGATGCACAAATACACGCGCTCATTTTTTCGCCTTCTCGACAGCAAGGTATAAAAAGCCGGCCTTGCACCCCTGTTTCTGTAGATATTTGTCTACTCTTTCCATCTCCACCTTGGACTAACATACACTCCATATTCTGCTATCACAATGACTGACAGAGAGCACAGTTTGATCGCCTCCATCGATATTGGTACCACTTCCTCCAGAGCCATTCTTTTCAACAGAAAGGGTCAAGAGGTTGCTAAGCACCAGATCGAGTACTCCACAACCGCCAACACCACCGCTGATGGTGAGACTAAGATCTTCTCTGCCGAGGGTATTACCATCTCTGCCAACGAGGACCTGGAGATTGAGGATGACCACGACTCCAGAGGACCAACTCTGAGATTCCCAAACCCAGGCTGGGTCGAGGTTAAGCCAGCACACGTCTTGGCCAACGGTGTCCAGTGTCTTGCTGCCTGTATCATCACTTTGGAGAAGATTAACGCTGAGCGTGAATCCAAGGGTGAGAAGCCACTCAAGGTGACTGCCATTGGTATTGCCAACATGAGAGAAACAACCATTGTTTGGGATAAGAAGACTGGTCGCTCGCTGAACTATGGTATTGTCTGGAATGATACCAGAACTGCTGATATTGTCCATAAGAAGAAGGCTTCTGTCTCAGCCGAGACATTGGAGAAGCTGAGACAAAAGTGTGGTGTTCCACTCTCCACTTACTTCTCTGCTTCCAAGTTGAGATGGTTGCTTGACAATGACGAGGATGTTAAGGCACTTTACGAGAAGGGTGAGTTGATGTTTGGTACCATCGACACTTGGTTGATCTACCACATGACCAAGGAGCACGCTCATGTCTCCGATGTCACCAACGCATCCAGAACTATGTTCATGGACATTCAAACCTTCCAATACGACGATGAGTTGCTTGCTCTCTGGGACATTGATTCCAAGAAGGTTACATTGCCAAAGATTGTCTCTTCTGCTGAACACTACGGTACTTTCAGCGTCCCAGAAATTGACAGCCTTGGCTTCGCAGGTGCCCTCTCTAGCACAGCCATTGAGAAGTTGAACACCCTCAAGGGTGTGCCAATTTCTGGTTGTTTGGGTGATCAATCTGCCTCTTTGGTTGGTCAATTGGCTTTGAAGCAAGGTGCTGCTAAGTGTACCTACGGTACTGGTTGTTTCTTGCTTTACAACACTGGTAAGAAGACCCTTGTCTCCACCCAAGGTGCTTTGACCACTGTTGGTTTCTGGTTCCCAGCTTTGGGTGAGAGTGAGAACTACGCCCATTATGCTTTGGAGGGTTCCATTGCTGTTGCCGGTTCTGTTGTCCAATGGTTGAGAGACAACTTGAAGTTGATCAACGCTGCCTCAGATATTGGTCCATTGGCAAACCAAGTTCCAAACTCTGGTGGTGTTGTCTTCGTTCCAGCTTTCTCTGGTTTGTTTGCTCCATACTGGGATTCCGAGGCTAGAGGTACCATCTTGGGTCTCACTCAATACACAACGGCTTCCCACATTGCCAGAGCTGCTTTGGAAGGTGTCTGCTACCAAGCCCGTGCCATTTTGAAGGCCATGGCTTCTGATGCCGGTGCTGATGGTGATTTCTTGGAGCAGGCCGAGGGCACCTACGAGAAGGCTCCATTGTCTCTTTTGGCTGTTGATGGTGGTATGTCCAAGTCTGACGAGGTTATGCAAATCCAAGCTGATATCTTGGGTCCATGTGTCACTGTTAGAAGATCTCCAAACGCTGAAGCCACTGCTCTTGGTGCTGCTATCGCTGCTGGTCTTGCCGAGAAGGATGCCTCGAAGAGATTGTGGGACGACTTGGATGACGTTGTGGCCTCCATTGGTGGTGAGTCCCAAGGTGACTTCAAGTCCAAGTCCATTGACACCGAGAGAAGAGCTCACTGGACCTTGTGGGAGAGAGCTGTTGAGAGAGCCAAGGGTTGGATCCAGGAGTAAATCCTTTAAAACAAAACTACGCTGCATGTTGAGATGATTTAATGGCTTCCAATGAGTATTTTTTTTCTATGTTAATGTCTTTTCTTTGTTTTGTTACCATATATATATATATTCCTGTTTTAATATCTGATCTTGAGGGTTTGCATGCTATACCTGTGTATAGGTATCTGTTGTAGATTCTAATATACAATTGACTGGTGTAAAGTGAAGGCCTGTGTTACACTCTTGACATCGTCACTTGACTGGCCAACGATGACGTTGTATTCACCAGCACTGGAGAGCCATTTCTGCACTTCTTCATCAAAATATGAAGTTGATGTCTTCAAAGGAACAGAGAACGTTATCAATTGTTCATGTCCGCTCTTCAAAGATCGTTTCTCGAACGCTTTGAGCTCTTTCACCGGTCTTCCCTTTGAATCTGCTTTACCGATGTATAGTTGAACGACAACAGAGCCTTGAAGTTGGCCAGTGTTCCTGGCTGTTAGAGAAGCTTCCAGCAGATCACCATTCACGTTCACAACCAGGCCAGTGAGCTCAAAGGAGGTGTACGACAGGCCATGGCCGAAAGCGAAGAGAACGTCTCTGCTCACCTTGTCAAAGTACCGGTATCCCACGTAGATATCTTCACCATAAAGAACTCTGCCGTTTTGAGTAGTGTTGTTTATATACGATGGTGTATCTTCGAGCCGTCTGGGAAACGTTATCGGGAGCTTGCCAGAAGGGCTGCTGTTGCCAAACAGCACATCAGCCAGTGCGTTGCTGCCTTCCATTCCACCATAGGATTGATGAACCAATGCCTTCACCCTACTGGCCCACGGCATTTCCACAGGAGTTCCTGATTGTATAACAACAACTGTATCAGCATTAGCCTCTAGCAACGCTTCAATCAGCTTGTTGCTTTCACCTGGTATCTTCAGATCGTCTCTATCAGAGCCTTCAGATTCATGGTCATGATTGAGTCCTGTGACAACGAGAATCTGCTCATAGTCCTTTGCTTTCTGCAACACGGTTTCTATTGGATTGGGAACTATCTTCAGCCCACCAAATCTCAAGCCACCACCACCGCTGAAGGTCCTGTTGCCGGAGACATTGCTGGTTGCTGATGATCCAAACTCGATTCTCAAGGCGTAGGACTTGCCTTTCTTCACCTGGTACTTCCCGTAAACTTCCACTGTTCCTGAGCCATAGAACGATTCACCGAGCTTCTGGTTTGTGGAGTTGTCAATCACCAGCTCATTATCAATGTAGAGGTTGGCAGTACCATCTACTGCTATTCCAAAGGTGTACTCACCGTCATGTTGTGGAATAAAGGTGGAAGTTAAGGTAGCATAGAATCTCAGCGACTTTAGGCCAGGATGTGTATAATCATTCATCCTGAAGTAGTTGATGTTCTTGAACTGGATGGTATCAAACGGTGTTCTGCCAGGTACCGAGGGTGGCTCATTGAACAGCTCGATCAGGGTTCCATTACTCTCTCCATTGAAGAGCTCTTGTGCAAGACTTGGTAAGTACTTGTGGTTATAAGCACCAAAGTCGTACACCACCTTTTCATCACCAACAATGCTGGTAATAGCCTCTAAGGGAGAGACATAGTAGTATGGTGTTGACAACGCAGAGCCACCACCTGAGTAGATGGCATAGGGAGCGTTTGGCCCTACAACCAGTACCTTCTTCTGCCTATTTAATGGTAACACATTATCCTCGTTCTTCAACAGGACAATGCCTTCAGATGCAAGCTCCTTCAGGAGCTTACGATCCTCTGGCAGGTTTCTCTCTGTCTCTGGGGCTCTTTCTGGAATTTGCGAAGCCTGGACTCTGTGAACAAGCCTCAGCACATTCTTTACACGTTCATCCAGGGCTCTGAGAGACACGGTCTTTGCTAAAAGAGCATGTTGAAGCAACACGCCTCTGAATTTGGCTGGTCCTGGCATCTCGAGGTCGAGTCCTGCATTGATGGCTTCAGCAGTAGAGTATGTGCCAGTCCAATCTGACATAACTGTACCGTCCCAGCCCCATTCTTCCCTCAAGATACTGTACAGTATCTTGTTTTCACTTGCGTGGACTCCATTGACCTTATTGTACGAAGTCATCAGTGCTAAAGGCTTTGCTTTCTCAATGGCAATTTCAAATGGCTTGAGATATATCTCTCGCAAGGCACGGTCAGAGATGATGGAATTGGAAGAGAAGCGTTCGTTCTCTTGATCGTTGCCAACAAAGTGCTTGATACAGGCAGCCACACCGTCATACTGGATGCCCTTAATGTAAGAAGCTGCCAATTCACCACTCAATAATGGGTCTTCAGAGAAGGATTCAAACCCACGGCCACCATTAGGAATCCTCTGAATGTTAACAGTAGGCCCTAAAACGACACCAGCACCCTTCGCCCTCGCCTCTTTCTCTAACAACTGACCAGCTTTGTACAGTAGCTCCTTATTCCAAGTTGCGCCTAATGCTGTTCCCACTGGAATCGCAGCCGTTGGCGTACTGTTGAAATGGTGCTGGCCCCTTATACCGTTAGGACCATCTGACGTTCTAATAGAGGGGACATTAAGCCTGTGCACTGGAGCAGTATGCCAATAGTCCACGCCTGAAACCAACGATATCTTTTCCTGGATGGTTAATTGGCCCAATACCTCTTCAACATCAAAACACATTTGGGGCTATAGCTTGAGGTAAGACACTGTTGATATTGTATTTTACAGCTTTTTTAGGATAAAACAGACTTGTTATATCTGCGGAGAGGCCGGGACAAGCTGATGCGAAGCAGATCTGTAAAGAGATCTGCAACCGATAATTGATGCGAAGAGGCCTCACAACTCCCAACGCTCATGACTGGCAACATTCAAGTCGCAACACATGAAGATCGTCGCTGAAAGTGGTCTCGGCATGGCCTCATATGTGGCTTTATTGGTGGTAGATCGCACTCGAGCTATCGGTGTTGAAGAAGCTGGCTTTGGTGTTGAGAAAGAAATTTTACGGAAGGTCGATCCCATACGCTGCAACCAGTGGTTTCTAAGAGAACGCCACACCACACTGGTTTGGGTTAATAATAAGCATGAGCAGTTTTCAAACAAGAAACCATGAGATATCTCAGTCGCTCGTGGAGCACAACATTATTATTAACGGTGAGCCATAGCTATTCGTGTGCATAGGAAGCTGTTGAATTACGTCCATTACGAGTTGGCTCAGGCGCATTTCACAAAGCTCCAGAGCTCATGATTGAGTGTTCAGCAGGGGCCCTGATTCCATAAACAGCAACCAGATTGGGTATACTAACTAGAGATACAGCATCAGTGTATAATTGTTCCAATGAATGGGAAGTTCAGCCCTTTCAAAACATTCGAAGAGGGCTGTCAACCGCAACCGGATAAATAGAGACGACTTTTTGGGTTTTGAGTTGTGGTACAGCTCATCTCGCAGGATGCAGGCAGGACTTGACGCATTGCTTCCGCTAAAATACCCGAAACGGAACAATTATAGACTACTTTTTCTCCATGTTTTATTCATAATTCCCAATGTCATATCGGATCTAGGTCCAAAAGTGGGTGGACTAAGAACCCTTTCCTCTTTGCTGCGACGATTGTGTGTTATGGGGTGCTTGTGCCACAACTGTGACCTCCACAGTGTGGTGAAGAGAGAGCACATAGCCATCCAAATGTTAAGTTATATAAGAAGGGGATTGAGATGTGTTGGATTCAATAGTGCTGCCTTATCTCTCGCTCCTTAACATTGACAGAGTTATTCCGATCATGCCAGAAAACATCGAAACTCGTAGCAGCAACTCTCGTGACTCGATCATCGAGAAGGAGAAGATCAATGAAAAGGTCACTATTACAAAGTCTGAAACGACGGATTCTTCCCATTTCCTACAATCAGAAGTGTACCGAACTGTTGAGGAGGCTGTCCAAACGTCGGGTTATTATACTTATATGGAAGAGAGGAAACTCTTAAGAAAGATTGATTTCCACTTAATGCCAATGTTAATCCTTTTGTATCTGTTCAAGAATCTTGACGTCAACAATGTCAGTTATTTGGTTACCCTTAACAAAGGAACGAAATACAACATTCTTGAGCAGCTCGGAATGACAACCAATGAGTGGGCTTGGGTCAGCACCATCTATTTCATTCCGTTTGTCATCTTTGAGATCCCCTCGACGATGCTTCTTAAGAAAACAACTCCAAGAATTCATCAATTCCGGATTGCTCTCTTGTGGGGTGCAACCACAGCTTGTCAAGCCGCTGTGAAGAACAAGGAAGGTCTTTATGCTTTGAGATTCTTCCTTGGTCTGTTCGAAGCCGGTCTCTATCCCAGTCAGCTGACACATCTGACGTACTGGTATAGACCAGATGAGATCACAACAAGAATGGCCTTTCTTGGTGTCTTGGGCTCGTTTTCAAGTGTTCTCACTGCATTCATTACGTATGGTTTCAGTTTCGCTTCCGGTCATGGTAATCTTTCTGCATGGCAGTATGTTTTCCTGATCGAAGGTCTTGCCACACTATGTGTTGCAGTTTTAGGGCTGTTCTTCTTGCCAAATTTCCCAGATACATCGAAGTGGCTTAGTGATGAAGAGAAGGCATATATCATTGCAAGATTGCCCCCTTCATCGCCAAAATCAACAGACAAAAACTTCAGTTGGAAACATGTTAAAGCTTCTCTTAAACGTCCAACATTGGTTTTGTTTGCTTTCCTGAGACTCTTCCAAAGTTTAGGGACTTACGGCCTGTCATTCTGGCTGCCTTCCATCATCCTGGAGTTTGGTATTACAAAAGCAAGTACAACACCACTCATGACTGTTCCATCTGCTGCAATGTCTGTGATTTCTGGAATCTTGTTCTCCTACGGTGTAGACCGAGCAAAAATAACGCCACCGTATCTCGTTGCCTTCTCTCTGACAATTACCTTTGCAGCCTTCCTGGTACTGACACTTGTCACTAATAGTGCTGTTCTGTACGCCTTCATCATATTAGCCACTGTTGGTGCTTCAGCAGATGGTTCAGTGATGAGTTCATGGATGAACCAATCTTTGGACGGCTCTACCGAAGTTGGTTTCTCCTTATCTTTCGCAAACAGTGTTGCACAGCTTGGTGGTATCATCGGTCCACAGATGTTCAGATCTAGGTACTCTCCACGCTATACCGTCCCATATTCGATCTGTCTTGCCTTTTTGGCCTCTGGAATCATAGTTCTGTCCTTCCTGTGGTACCTTACACGCAGTACCACCAAGAAAACTTTTGAAGAGCGTAGACAAAGGCTGCAAGAGCGTTCAAGGGACAAGAACGAGAAACCAATATACAACACGAGGATTCCAGAAGTTGAAGTTAGCTTTGACAACAAAGTTTAGTTCTAATATAAGCATTTCAAAGATGCTAAACACCCTGTAGCAACAACATAGCTGTACAGTTCTGCAGCAAAAATCAAAGTTCATACATGCATTTGAAGATGTCTGGATGTAATGTGACACCATGGACAAACGACGATATGGATATAACACCCACACACCAAAAAGCAGTCACAAAAGCTATATTTTGGTAGAGGCAGCATATTTGATGAAAAATACCACCAAGCGCAAAGGGACCACAACACTGGTGTGTCCCGCAACAACCAGACATTCGCGTTTATTTCCCTTTTGGGAGTATCTGCTACCATCGCAACAGTGAAAAAAAAATCAATCAACACATCTACACTCATAACCATTAGTTGTGGAACAGCTGTAACAACAGACATCAACCATGGCTCCAGGTAAGAAAGTTGCTCCATCCCCATTCGCCTCCAAGGGTGCTTCCAAGTCCAAGGCCCCAAAGAACCCATTGGCTGAGGCTAAGCCATTGAAGTTCGGTATCGGTCAAGCTATCCAACCAAAGAGAAACTTGTCCAGATTCGTCAAGTGGCCAGAGTACGTCCGTCTCCAAAGACAAAGAAAGGTTTTGTCCTTGAGATTGAAGGTTCCACCAGCTATTGCCCAATTCCAACACACTTTGGACAGAAACACCGCTGCTGAGGCTTTCAAGTTGTTCAACAAGTACAGACCAGAGACCAAGGCTGAGAAGAAGGAGCGTTTGACCAAGGAGGCTGCTGCCATCGCTGAGGGCAAGACCAGACAAGAGGCCTCTGAGAAGCCATACGTTGTCAAGTTTGGTTTGAACCACGTTGTCTCCTTGATTGAGAACAAGAAGGCTAAGCTCGTTTTGATTGCCAACGATGTTGACCCAATTGAGTTGGTCATCTTCTTGCCAGCTTTGTGCCGTAAGATGGGTGTTCCATACGCCATCATCAAGGGTAAGGCTCGTTTGGGTACTTTGGTTCACCAAAAGACCTCTGCCGTTGCTGCTTTGACTGAGGTTAGAGCTGAGGACGAGTCTGCTTTGGCTACTTTGGTTTCTACCATCAACTCCAACTTCGCTGAGAAGTACGAGGAGAACAGAAAGCACTGGGGTGGTGGTATCTTGGGTGCTAAGTCCCAAGCTAAGGCTGACAAGAAGGCTAAGTACGCTGCTGCTGCTGAGAAGAAGTAAATTACCTCTTTGTAATAATACAACGCATATGATGTTTTTTCATGGTTCTAAATTTCAACAGTGTAGTTAAGTGGTGGACTTGTCCTGTATCAGATTGCCTAACAGGTGTGTCTATACAGGAGGTTTAAGAGGTGTATGTATGTTTATAGCGTCATTGGTTGTTGCGGCGTCAGAAGAATGATCATGGCTATTACATATCGATTAGAAACACACTATGACGGATCGTTTAGAAAGTGATCATGGCTATTACAGATCGTTAAAAATGATCATGCCGATTACAGACGGTTTGGAGAGTGATCATGCCGGTTACATATCGTTTGGAAAGCCATCAGGGCTCTACGTTTGGAAAATGTTGTGATTACTCTCTGTTAACCATGCGCAACTCACGCTTGATCAGCAGTTCATCACCAAGACTCCCATCAAGAAAAGGTAACAGCTTTCTTAAACTTGCATATGACATTCGTAACACACACACACGGATGAGCTAATTCCAATTTGGTAAACCTCGCACAAGTTTCAAGATTCATGAATCATCCGTCTAAAGTCGAAGCCTCCGTTGCTGACTCACCAAACCCCCACGCAATCCACATCCTAAGCGTTGAAAGTTTGTGTCACCAACAGATATAATTCGGCGGTTCAGCGAGCTGAAAGTTGGGGGAAGGCCAGGCTGAGAAAATGTGCGGGAGACCATTCTTAGTGGGGTCGGATCATTTTCGAGAAGCTGCTTAGCTAGGCCATCGCGGGAAGTCGCTGCAATAGTTACGATGTCATAGGAGCGGAAATCATTTCCATGGTTCATGGTTTTGTTGGATTTAAGCTTGACCTCCACCGGCCGTACTGCATCGGCTGCAACCACAGGAGGTTCAACCTACGGAGTTGTCTGGATAGTTGACGAAATGATCCACGCCCGCTATGACAGGCACTGCAAAGGTCCCAAATATGGGCTTTTACACCATTCACAACGATGCATCAACTGTTGGATTAATCCCATCCGGAGTGATTTCATAAGAGCTGAGGAACCGTTCTGATCGAACCAACCAATCTCCATACTATAAAGATGCATCCTGTAAAACGCGTTTCTACAGTAACAGTGTAATTAGCATGACGAACCGCGATCACGAAACAACCATGGAATGAGCCAATGGCTCAGAGACTATATGAAATGACATCATGACATCACTCCTCTCTCGCTTTGAAAGCCATCTCGTTGATATCAACACTTGTTTCCAGCCAAAACTCTAGATCCACGGTGCTGGGATGTGAGCAGTTAGGTCTTCACCCCTTAAAAAGCACACGTTTCTCAGCATATCTTCCTTTCCAGAAGGAAAGTTACCATACGCTCAACACGTGAGATGCTTCTCTTGATCCTGCCTTGGGCACAAAATATTCTCCTCCGGCCGCTGGAAGGCCTGTGTAATCTGCTTGCCCGTGCCAAACAACCGGGAAAGTCGTACCAAAATGTCGGGAAAATCCTTAACAGAAAACCTGGGATGCACTGTATGTGACATCAATATCTGCAATGGGGGTGATGAATTTTTGTCACTGTCATTTTCGCTCTTTTTGGTGGTGGCATTTTCAGTTTGAGTCAATGACTATGCAAGTGGGCAAAAAACTAAAATGCCACCAAGATTACGTTGAGAAGTTGAATCGATGACGTCGACGTGTTAACGAAGAGAAGCTTGACGGCTGTACTTGAGGTAGATAAAATAAAATTGTTGGTATGAGAAATGCCCCCGGGTAAGGAGGGCCATATAAAGTCAAGGCCAAATCCCCATTGTCCTTGATTAAGTTTGCAAGATAGTGTAATGAGCATTTCTCTTCGTAGAGTTGGAAGATTAACCACATTTGGAAGACTATCAGCAGTTACACTAGGAAAAGCAAGATATAACATGTGCACATACCAACAGGACACAATGACCTTGCCACAGAGCCCATTGGCTGAATCCCCAGAGCATATCGATCACCATCACCACCATCACCACCACGCGGAGCACATCTTCGAGGACCATGAAAGTTCGCCATTCGCCTTGACCAAGGAGAGCACGTTGAGAGACTACCTGTACAACAACAAGCTCTGGGTCGAGAAGATGAACGACTACAAGCCAAATGTCTTTGAGATTAACGGCAAGGGCCAAAGCCCACACACGCTGTGGATTGGCTGCTCGGACTCCAGATACAACGAGAACGTGTTGAACGTTTCCCCAGGTGAGGTGTTCGCTTTCAAGAACATCGCCAACATGATCAGCATTGACGACTTGACAACGAAATCCACCTTGGAGTTCTCAATTAACGTGCTAAAGGTGAGAAAGATCATCGTTTGTGGCCATTCCGACTGTGGAGGCATCTTGAACTCCTTGGCCTACAACGACTTGGGCTCGGCCAACTCCCACTTGGCAGAGTACTTGACCAAGATTGACCAATTGAGAGACGAGAAATTGGAGGAGTTGAACAAGATCACAGACATAAAGCTCAGAGCAAAGAGACTGGCCGAGTTTAACGTTATGAGACAGCTCGACATCCTTCGGAACCAAAGCGTTGTTATCAACGCTCTCGCAAAGGGCGAGATTGAACTGTGGGGTTTGGTCTATAACGTTGACAGCGGCTACCTCGAGGTTGTCGAGGCCTAGGCTGTAAACACTTGTGCATGTATAAAGAGGGAATTAATCGGGTAATAGAGAAATAGAGCTGGACTTGCTTTTTTACAACTGAGAACTCTGTAGCCAATTTCGCCGCCTAGCAACGTTAGACTGCATATACTAAAAAGGCAGCAGGGGAAACCTTGATCCAGTCTTCACAGCTGTTGCTGCTTCTTAACACCTACACCTCACTCCGCACAAGCTCCAGAACACACCACACTGCGTCTCTGTCCACTTCAGCCTGCTGCAACACTCCAGTTCGATCCCATCCAAAACCTGCCATTACTGTGGTGGGCCATGGTACGCACACGCTTTATGATCTTGCGCAATCTTCACTGGGTTTGTCACCTTTTTTTCCGTGGCCACTTTTGGTCTCAGCCGTTCGCGTCCTCCCTCGTCTGCGCGTAATGTGTAACTTCTTTTTTGCGTGGTGTAAGCTGTGTGTGCTTAATCGTTATCAGTGACATTTTTTGTGTTTTCGTTAATCCCCCGAGTTTCGTTATAAATTATTAATCCTTTGCCGTCCTGCCACCCCTTTGACATCGCACGCTTCTCTGGTCATTGCACCGTTATACGCTGAAGACTGTGCTACTTTGGCTTCCTTGACGACTGAACCACCGATATAGCGTATCCTCACACACAAATAGACCCGAATTGGCTTGTAAAACACTGTCTCGTGCTGCCCCTCCTTGTTCTTCTCCCAGTGTGCCCCTGATGTCGACGAGCCACAAGTCTGAGAATATCAAGCAGTCCCCTACTCGGACGAGAAGACGCTCCAGTATCAGCCTGTCGGCCAAGCTACAGCTCGAGAATACGATGCTTCTCAACTCCGTCCCGGTGAACTACCCTCTGTATGCGATCTCTGAGCAGACGAGACGTTACATCCCGCAGTCGCAAAGAGAACTCATCTCGGGCTATCTCGATGAGCCACACACGACACAGAGCGTGATCCAGAGAAAGAAGTACTCCACCAACATCGACGAGAGAAACTTCATCTCTGTGTATGAGTACCAGATAAACGACCACTGGATCATCTGGGACTATAGCACCGGGTTTGTGTTCTTCACGGGGCTCTGGAAAGCGTGCGGGAATACCAAGACCGATATCGTCAAGCTCGTGGAGAACTTCCCTTCCCTGCAAACCTGTGTCAGAAGAATCCGTGGTGGGTTCTTGAAGATCCAGGGCACTTGGTTACCATACGACAAGGCCCGGGAGCTTGCAAAGAACTTTAGCTTCAACATCCGCTATTGTCTCGTGCCAATCTTTGGAGATTCATTTCCAGATGAATGCTTGAAGCCTACACATCCAAACTTTGGTAAACTAGTTGATATCAATGCCCCGCCTGTGGTTAAACAGCGCCGTCGTTCCACCGCTAACCACAGCTCATCAGCTAGCCATACGAATAACAAGACGGGTTTCAAACCTAGAAGATCGCATAGCCAGTCTGAGGCGATGTCTAGGAATACGCCAATCGTGGAGTTACAAGAAGTGTTGAAGGCTTCGAAGCAATTGCACCATTTATCATCGAGCCATATAGTCATTTCTCCTCGGTCATCGACTTCCCTGGAAAACTACTCTCTGGACCGTGAACGGTTAACCAGGAAACGGACGCCTTCTTTCAACTATGGTGGATTTGTATGGTCGTGGAACGACTTGAAGATATTGGGCAAAGATGACGAGCACGCCGTCATCGATGAAGATGAAACATCGGTTCATCTATTACCACCAATATCACACAAGGGGAACACGGAAGTTACAACTAACTTCCCCACCCCGATGTCTAGCGCACCTCAGCTGAGCACTGCTACAACAAACAGTCCATCTGCCCATAACCAGGGTTCATCCTCGTATATAAGCGATATGACTCCAAAATCATACAACGGGTATGAGACTGTTGTCAATGCAGCACAACAGTTGTTGTGCTTTTCAAACTCAAGGGGCGATGGGGAAGTCGTTAACACCCCTATAAAGGATAAGATGGACATTGGCGGGCTGTTGAGCTGAACGTCTTGCCAATTGTTACAGGTTGTGATGGTTTCCTCTTAACGCTTTCTTGGTATGCAATCAACTGTTGCTATAATGCTTTGGTTGTGTGTGGCTCCTCTTCTTTTTGTTCTTTGCTTCTTCGTTTATTTCCCTTTAATTGTTGGTTTTCTTTTGTTTATTTTTGATGGTTGGTTTGATGGCTTTAAGGATTCATTTTATATAAACGTTACGGTTATTATACATTCGTTTTATTGTTAATTGCCTGGGTAGCACGATACCGTTGTATGTTGTATGCCCTGTGTGCTGTGTGCTGTGTATGCGAGAGGTTTGTGTGGTTGTTGTTGCCCCGGTGATGACAAATTTTTCTTCAGTACACTGGGAAAACTTTCACAATGAACATGGCGTTCTACTCCAAAAGGGAAGAGCAGCGACGTGTGTTGCAAAAGAGTGGTCAAAGTATGAGTTCCAGTGGTACTGTGTAAGTGTCTTAAGTCGTCAATTTCTTTCCATTGCTAACGTTCAGCGTCTACAGGATCTCCAGA
Source organism: Williopsis jadinii (assembly GCF_001661405.1). Classification (NCBI taxonomy): domain Eukaryota; kingdom Fungi; phylum Ascomycota; class Saccharomycetes; order Phaffomycetales; family Wickerhamomycetaceae; genus Williopsis; species Williopsis jadinii. The sequence continues at coordinate 608,241 of NW_017963657.1, forward strand.
AAAGATTTGTATGAGGACTCTGAGGTTTCAGATACAGATGAGGTTGTGCTTCCGAAGATTGACTTTGAATTCGTAGAGACGAAAGTGGAGGAAGAAGCTCAGGATGAGCCGATGCAGGAGGAATTTGACTTCCCACTGTTCTCTTTTGGGTCGGATAACTCGAATGATACTTCAAAAACAGTTGAAGAGAGAGGCCGCACTTTGGAGTCCTCATTAGTTAAAGTCTCACTAAGGTCACCATCGCCAGTTCGCATTAAACAAGAACGCCCGATGTCTTACTATGTGGCACATTACACAGCAAAACAGAGAAAGGAGTTCACAGAAGCTGCAATCACGTGGGAACAGCTCGTACCGTTATCGATGATTAGAGTAAATAACCCGTTCGATAAAGTGATAGACTTGGTGAAGTTCAACTCACGTGTGGAGAGAGATCTAGACTCTTTGAAAGCGAAGAAGACAAGACCTGGCAAGAAGGCCAGACTTGCAAGACTGGAGTCTAAGAAGGGAATAAAGAAACGTAAAGATTACCAAAAGAAGCTCGATGAAGAAGCACATAGAAAATTGATGAAGAAAATGAACCATAAAAGAGGTGGTAAGAAACATAAGAAGAAACAGGGTAACGCTCAACAAAAACCACAACAACCTACAAAGCCAAAGTATAGAACTGAGTAATACCAAAAAACGATCATGAACAATTAACCATTGTATGTGGATCTAGTTATAACTGTCCTCCAAGTATGCACGTCCAATCTCGACTGCGACGTTCCTTCTAACAACTTTTAACAATGTTTGTAAATCATGTGGAGGTTTGACATTAGCATCATCCAAATACTTGGTCCAATATGTGGAGTCATTTTCAAACTCTTGCGAAATACTTGCACGGTAGAGTTCATCACATTCTTGTGTTAGAACGATGCTTTTCTTATCCTTTTTGTTAAAGATATCTTCTTCGTACTTATCCAAGATTTTCACCACTGTGAGTAAATCTTCCTTCAATAAAACTTTTGGTGGAACCAACAGAATAACAAACGGTAATAATTGCGAGAGAACTAGTCCAAATAGTCTTGGTGGAAGGTATGGGAATTTCAAGAGTGAAATTAACTTCTTCAACGCCAATCTTAATGAACCTTCTTTCTTCAAGTTCCAAAATCTGTACAAGATCGCATAAGGTGCTAAAGTTTGTCTCAAGAGCGGTGTCAATTCCAATGATTCCCTGTCAACACCTTCTATTGAGATGGAATCATCCACAGTGGCATTAATAATCACATCCTGAATAGGTTCCCCACGCATAAGAGAATTCTCAAAAATTAGCCAACAATGGTGCTTAACATATTCAATCTCACCAGCACGTGCAAACAGTTTCAACGCTTCGAGTAGTAAACCTTCAGCTAAAGACCTTTGAGCTGCGGTACGGTAAATCACATGTGCAATGTAGGGTAATTTAAGACTTGCACATACAGTTAGCGCCCATTCAATGTCATCGTTGTTCTGGAATTCGTATCTCGGTAAGTATTCCGCAATCACTGAACGTGCAGTTGGATTGCGTGAAGAAGCCAAAAGGCCAATACCCACTGGAGCTAATTCATGGATGGTTAAACAATCCAAAGCATGAGTGTGGATTAAAAACTCTGAAGGGTTCGTTGTTGAAAAAAGATCTTGTGAGATCAGAAGACTTGAACTCACTTTGAAATCATCATCAAATGAGTATCCTTTTAGAAGCCCTCTAGCTTCACATAATGCGGACACATAAGCTGAAGTGGCTGTGCTGAAAGAACTAATTGCACGTAATGCTTGTAAGAAAGATTCTTCAAAGATATCAACACATGCCAATTCCCAAATCGAAGTTTGGTCAGGTTTATGACTTGAGACTGCCGAGTTGAAATAATCAGTCAAGAGTTCAGAAGAAGGTATATGGTAATAAACCAATCCAACAAGCGCCTCGTACCAGGATGTCGATTGCTCCACGATTGCAGTTTGATCTCCAGCTAAGATCTGAAGCAATTTTCTAATGTTATTTAACAACATTGGATTGTCTGTATTCCTTAGTGATGCGTTAGATAACGCCTTTGCTGCAGTGGATTTCCAAGTTTTAAAGATCTCCTGTGGTGAATTTTCGGGATATGATTCGAGCAAATGCAAACAGTCCACAATTAAGTTGTACAGCTCTTCATCGTCATCGTGTAATTCTTCAAATTTTGATTGTTTAAATGCATCAGAAGCCGTTTCGTATAGCCCTCGAAGAGTAAGTTGAGTTATAAAAGCCCAAAATAGAGGATGTTTATATGGGATTTCTGACTTCATTATGCCATTGGCAAGCTCCGCATCAGGTTGTGGATCAGCCATGTTGATCCATTGTGCCAGTGCTCGAGGGATTTCATTGTCTGGGGTGAAATACAATGCCCTCAAACAGTTCAATACGGCTAATATTTCCTCCAATTCAAACACCTCAATCTCGGAATTGGCATTTGTACTCTTCTTGTCAATATATGACTGTAATTCTTCGATAGTCAACGACATGGCCTTTGTTAACACATTAATCTGATTCCTCTGGGCCTCTCTGTTGATCACGCCCGCCGTAGGCACAGAATAGTACTTCTCCTCCCCAAGAGCATCATAGATACTGTACAGATTAGACACATACTCAACGTAAGCATCTGCATCGTCAAAAGTTGGCACCTTCGTGGTGTAGATCTTAGTCTCCTGAGGATACACTTTGATTCTCTTATCACTATGAGGGTTCTGCGAGATGAACCCTACACCATCGACGCCATTAGGATTCAGTCTGAACTTCAGGATACGTGAACTCTTCGTCCAATTGTCAACTCCCTCGGGCGGGATTGGAGCTTCTTCAAACCGAGTAAGCAACACCTTCGACACCGGATCAACCTCCTGTTCATCACCACCGCCAGCACCGTCTTCATCGATCCCTTCGACAAAGCCGAACGACTCGTCCATCAGCTTCAAAGGCTGTTCATTCTCATCCAGCATCGCCATCGCCAAAGCTCAGCCGCCGTGTTCTCTTTCCAATTCGTTGGACGTAAACAAAGCAAAGGACAAACAAATGGAAAATGTAAACAAAAAAGTTGTTGAAAGAAGCGAAAAACATCGAGGAGTAAAAAAAAAATTGGTCGGAACTGATGAATTCCGGACGCACATACAAAAACTTTTCGGCTCATCTCATCGCATCGAATTAATACTCGAGCTGGGGAGTTTGTAGCTTTCTGTGTTCTTCGCTCTGTTGTTTACTCGTTGATTTGGTGGTCCGAGATGTCGCTTGTATGTTTGTCTGTTGTTTGGTTTTACTGCTTTCTATTGCTCGTTACTAATTGTCCCTGTAGTCCCTCACCACCGCAGAAGGTGTGACGAAGTATTTGAGATCTAAGACAACCACTGTGGAAGAGATCGTCAAGGTATCAAACCAACTGCTTGACGACGAATTGGCCGTGTATCTGCCTAATGCTGTCAAATTCGTATTTGAGCTGCTCGTTGATCGCTTAAACGGTAAGACAGCGTTCAGGTGTGAAGGCTCTGTGTGGACACTGTTCAATAAGACTTGGAGGATGCTCAACACTGAATCAAAATTCAGAAATCGGACTTTCCAAAGACTGAGATTTGGTGAGGTGTTCTCTACTGGCGTAGCTGGAATCGTGCCATCTGCTGAATCTTGTGAAACTGTCACTGAGACTCTATACTTGGTCCGCTCGGAATCCTCTTTATTCAATTCTCAGGATCATGCAGTACAAATACTGGGTAACTACTTGACCTTGTTGGATAAAGTTGAGGGTGTTAACTATGAACAGAGCATTAAAGAGGTTGTTTTGTTCTTCAAGAGTGCTGTCAGTGTCGAAAAGTATTCAGAGAAGTTCATCAACTTGTTTGTCATCAACGCTTTACCCATTATATTGGACTTCATCCACTCGAAGGAAAGTTCATCTCCGTTGGTTCCACTCTTGAAAAGAATAATACTGTCAAATCAAAACTTGGATCATTTGGAGCAAAACATTGATCTGTTACTGAAGCAAGAGGTTTCACCAAATGGTATGGCTCAGATGTATACGCTTGTTGTTGACTGTCTCTCTAAAAATGACACTGAAAAGATGCAAAAGATATTTACCAAGATTGTACAACAATATCCAACGTTATCAGGGAACTTACTTGAATGCATCTTGAATACAAAGAGGACACTTTCTCATGATTTCCTGCTCAACATCTTTGAAAGAGAATTGGCCAATAGTGAACAGAACTGGGATTTGGTCAAGGCAGTGTTCAAGCTCGATATTGAAATTGTCACTCAACAAGCTGAAAGAATAATGAAACTACTTGATAACAGTTCAAACAAGTATTGTGATGAAGACTACCTCTCTGTTGGAACGGAAATTGTCAATGCCTACATCAGAGCTAGAGACCTCGAATCATTCTTCAAGATATGGACATCACTGTTAACTGCCAAATCTATTTGGAGCAGTAATGAATTCCGTGACGTGGTCTCCAGGAGTGTTCTGTCATTATCTTCAACCCAATTGAAATCAATCATCACCACACTCTTGAACATGGATTCTGATTCAAAGTTCATATCCCTTGCAACGTTAACACAGGGCTTGTTTAGTGTTAAGGATAAGATCGTACTGAACGATGCTAGGGAGATCCTCAAACATGTATTCGATATCGAAATAGATTATGCATGGGAAGTCAAGTATTATCTGCTTTGTCTCTTTGAAGATATTGTTCCAATGATGGAGTTGAAGAAGATTGCTAATGGTAAACTGAAAGTATCATCAGAGTATCAGTTTCATACACTGTTTAGGATAAGGGAATTGACAGATTTCAATACTGAACAGTTAGCGTCGCTTTTTGTCAAATTTGTCAAGTCTAACCCATCATCTAATATCTTAGAGATGACGTTCGAACGTTGGTCTGTCTTAATTAATGAGATTTTAGAAACGGAACAAATGGGTCAATTGGTTGATGAACTGCTTTCGAAGCAAGAATTGACACTTATCGCCTTGAGAAACCCCCAGATCTATGAATGTTTGACTATTATCGAAACCATTGTGTCCAAGATCACGAAAAGGATTCAGTCTAGCAAGGAACTCACCTCCTTTGATTCGATTGTATTGGAACAAATTCCTATCCAATGTTATCCAAAATCAACCAAAATTCCGTTGCTGAATGCACTTTCTAGAAAGTGTCTGTCTTCGAAACAAGAGGAACATCTGGTTCCAATCTTACATATACTACAAACGCCAACTTTTAAATCGGATATTGAATCAGATGTGTCCTTGATTGATAAGATGGTGCAAACGTTTCCAGACTCATCGTTCTTCAATACCATCTGGAAACAACGTTATGCAAATCTGAAGGACGATGAAAACTTGACATTTATGAAAACTCTGATGAACTATGTTTCTGAAAGATTAACCAATGTCAAGGATGTATCATCCATTATGCACATTGCCTTCGTGATGCTATCCAATGCCCCCGATCAATTGGACTTGAGTCATCTCCAATCGCAATTTATCGAATGTTCTAAAGACATCTTGACATGTCAGTTGAAAGAGACATCATTTGACGAAACTCATGATATATCCTGGATTTTGCAAGCCCTCTACAAATTGGATGTCGATGCTTCCAATTTTGATAAATTATACACCTTGTTGTTATCTTTTGGAGAATCAATTCAAGCATCTAACCACGTTGAGGCTAAGAGAAACTTGTTCCTTGTTCTAGTGAAATATAGAAAACTTGGATCTTCCTTCGAGTTTTTTGAATCCTTATACATCATATTAAGAGAACAGGGTATACAAAGAGACGATATGATTGGTGGTCTTGCATATCTACTCAAATCTTTGGATGCTGATTCTTTTAACAACTCCTTGGAAAATGCAATCAATTCGAAGGCTACAGACTATGTCATCGAAGTCGTCACTTGTCACTGGGGCTTCCTTCAACGCTCTAACAACAAAAGTCAAGAACTGTTTGTCAAGTCTCTGTCTTCATTTGCATCAAATATTACTAATATCGCATCTGGTTCTTTAGAGGGAATACTCATATCATTGAAGAGTCTGCTTGTTGAAAAATCATGGGTCTTTTCTCAATATGCTGTGGAACTTGTCTTTGTATTTCTATCCCGTGCTGTTGATCATTTGGATCTATCGAGCAGCAAGTCTGAAGACTGCTTTACTTTGATTACTCTGTGTGCATCAAACATTCTACTTTTCCATAGACATAGACTCACAAATCGTCATCACATTGTCATTTCATTGTTCAACTCCTTGCTAAAGTCTTTGACCAGAAGATCTTCACCAAGTGTGCTCCAATCATCAGTCACAGCAGCTGAAAGTTATCAAAGACTCTTGTCAAACTTGTGTGAACCAACACAGTCAAAATCCTCTTCCGATGATTCATTGACCTCTACTTTGGACATTAAAAAATCTGTTAGAAAACACATCTATATCTTGTTGTTGACGTATATCAACCTATCATTGAAATTCACCTTCGAGGCCAGTGTTAGAGAAGCTCTTCTCCCTGGTATTTTTGGAATTTTTGATCTTGTTTCTAATGATGAACTGTTGTTGGTAAGTACATCTCTGGATTACTCGGGCAGATCGTACTACAAGACTCTGTATGAGGAATATAAAAAGGTGGGTAAATGGCAAGCTGACTAATACCTTGGTTTTATATATATATATATGTACATAATGTCAACAAAGCGATGTGTCCTTTTTATCTATGGTCAAATTCTACTATATCTCCTTTTAAACAATCTGTTCCGTACCATGTAGACTTTGTCCATTAGTGAATTCTCAATCCTTGAAATGAATTCCCAAGCTTGTTCCTGGTATTTGAACGTCTGTTCTCTTATCCGAATAGACTCGTCATGATCAATGTGGTGTAATACATATTCGTATTTCAACACATCCTTTCTTGTTATCAAGCCTTGTAATAGTCCATCAGACTCCACAAGTAAGCATCCCGGTCCCAACTTGTGGAAGATATCCAAGACATGCTCTGTTGGGACGTAAACGTTAACTGTCAATGGTGCTGTATTAACAGCTTCTGTGAAGTTGAGTATGTCGTCTTCACTTAAGCTGTCATTGTCAAAGATACATGGAGTGTCGGTGAGTGGATCACCAGCAAACCTTTCAATGACGTTTATGAGATCTTCCCTTCTGATATATCCTTTTATCAATGGCTTCGATGCACTTTGAATGATTGGAAAATGTTGGAAGTCTGTTTCTTTTAGGATAGCCATCAGCTGCCCATAAGTCACACCTTGTAGTGGCAACGACACAACCTTTATTGTCATGGCATCACTAACAGGATGGCCAAAAAAGTTATGCTCCTCATGAGGGTCGATGAAGGGCAAGCCGTTAAACACAATCATTTGGTCTGCAATACCACCTTTGCCCCATTTATCGTTTATAATCTTCGTAGTAGCAACAGTGATCATTGTAGGAATGATGTACTTAAGAGCGCCGGTCAGCTCGAACATGATAACCACAACACACACCGTCAAGTGGGTTATTCCACTAAGACAGGCACCTCCACCTAAGAAGGCATATACACCAGGTGTGATACACTGCTTGTTATCCACCAAGCATCCCGAAGTAAAATAACTAGACTCTGGGTTATTCTGTCTCCATAATTGGAATATTATACCCAATGCTCTACCAAACGTCGCACCAGTAGCCATTGAAGGCACAAAGATTCCTGCAGGGACTTTACAGCCATAGGTGAACACGGTGAAGATCATTCTCAGTACAGTGGCCCAGAGGAGACTGAAAATGGCCTTTGCAGCTTCCGGTTTGGATTCTAAGTTGCAAATGTTATGGTGAGGATGTTCGTCGCATTCTTGAAACAGAAATTGCATCGATTCTGTCATATCCATTCTTAGGAAATCGTTGAAATAACTGATTGATGCGGTTATAATGGCCAGAACTGCAACCTCCTTCAGATATCTTTGCCCCAGATACTTCTTTCTAAAGCTCACGGCCTTGATATTGAACTTTGCAACAACAATACCGTAGATCCCTCCAAATATCCCCAGGATGATGTAGATTGGTATTTCAAAGAAGTGCCAATCCTGATCAAATATGACCTCAAACAACACAACCTGTCCTGTACGGAATGGATCAAAGAATTGCAACGTTGCCACTGCAATCAGAGAGCAGTAATAACTCTCCCACATTGTTGAAAGCTTGAACATATTTGAGATCTCTTCAACACTGAACAACACACCGCCCATTGGTGATCCAAAGGCCACGGCCACACCAGCACCACTGGCTGCAACCAAGATGTTTCTAAACCAGACGTTCTTCTGGTGTGTCTTCAAAACTTTCCTTGCAAACAGTTTTGATATGACACTTCCTATGCAAACCGCATAGTGAACACTTGGGCCCTCTTTACCAACGCTTAAACCTGAAGCTATCGCCAAAGGCAATCCGATACTCTTCAGCGAGTATGTCGCAAAGCTGAGAAACTTCTTCAGCGTGAACCCTGATGCTATACATTTGATCTCAGAGATTCCAGACCCTGCCGCCAGAGGAGCGTAGTGCATTACCAGTTTGCTTGATGTCAGCGCCAGTACTAGCGAGATTGTTATGAACATGGCATAGTTTAGCACCCCAAACCTCGAATACTCAACCCATGTTGTAGCCTGGTGTTCGTCTAGCTCGCCCCAAGTACAAAAATTCCTGTTGAGGTAAAGAGCCGTCGTACAGTAGCCGGTTCTAATGTTGGACAAGTACTCAGTCATGACGTTGAGCACCGCGGCAGTGGTGCCGATACATATACCAACTATCGTCAATATCACATACGTCTGTATTGACTCATAGATTGACCATATCCTCGACGAGTCTGGAATGGAAGATGTCACTGTTGATGATGGTGATGTTTTAGACCTTCTCTTGTGGTATAGCAGATTGTCGTGTAGCCAATCAGTTGTCTGGAAATCTTCAAATCGACCCAGCGCGGCAACATCAGAGTCCCACTGTGTCCTATTGGCTAACAGATCGATGTCCTTGACAACCATCCTGTTTGAGCGTGCCGTGTTCTTCCAGTTCTGTCCCGTGTTGCGTGGATGATGAGTGTGTGAAATTTCACCTACTTCTCGAAAAGGGGAAAATGGCACATCGGCTCTATACACTTTGATCACTACAGATTTCAAAGACAAGGTGCGATACAGTACATTCAGCTTTATATTAGTTTCAACAGGAGCAGTGCCGTTGTCCTTCAAGAGCACTGTCTAAGGATAAAGTTCTTCAATTGGCCAAGCACAAAGTTCCCAGCCTTCTTGGTGTTCTCGTTGTTGGTGAACTTCTCAAAGCTCGAGGGATCACGGTTCTTTGCAGGATTAATGGCTTTCTGATTGGACGGTTAGTTAGCAGCTCGCCTCTGTCTTCTGTATATATACAAGGGGTATACTCACACATTGACCGTCGTAATCATAGGTCTTCACTTTGATGTCGTTATAACCGTGCTGCTCCGCAAAGGGACCCGGGTTCTGAGGTTGTTCAGGTATATCGAATGCCATCGTGGTGTGTGTGTGTTTTGCTCTGTCCGCGTAGGTTTATACTGAGAAACAAGCTTTTCTCTTGGATGTTGTATTGGCAAAGGATAAGAGGTTGTGTGAAGCCAATGGGGAGATTTAAAGCGTTGTCTCTGGCCACTTCATCCTCCTCTCAACGGTTTTGAAGCTTGCTACTTGCTACGGGACTTATCAAATTTGGAGTTCATGTGTGGTAGTTGCCATGTGTCGTCATAGCTGTACCGTTGCTACAGTGATTGCCCTCTATATGCGGCCCGTACCATCTTGGATTATATAATCAGTTTCATTGGTAGGGGCAGTGTTTGGTGTATGGGTGTCGTGTTTCTTTTCTCTTGGTTGTTTTTCAACGTTTCCCGCTTTTAGTTTCTCGAAACGGTGTTTCTGTGGTTACCCAGTGGATCTGTTCCTGGGAAATGTTCGGCGAGTGCATGATGAACATGGAACACAGCCAACTTGAAACTACTTTTCAATGCGTGTGATAAAAATACTTCACCGTTTTATTGTGTTGCAGTTTGTCTCTTTGTTACACACTTTGTTACTATCAACAACAAGTTTTCTATCTTGAATGAGCCAATATGTAAGTTTGTCTTTGTATCCACATCGTTTACCCTGCTACATGCACAGCAGCTTGCGGTACACATATTATTTTTCCAGCTGTTATTAATTTTAGCGGTTGTTGTTGATGGTGATGACGATGACGATGATACTAACACGTACGTAGTATAACCAACAAGGCCCTCAACAGGGTTACTATCAACAAGGTCCTCCACAACAACAAGGTTATTACCAACAGGGACCACCACAACAGGGCTATTACCAGCAGCAACAACAACCTGTGTATATCCAACAGGCCCCTCCTCAAAAGGAGAGTTCATGCTGTGGTACATGTTGGAAAATGCTCTGTTGTCTCTGTCTATTCGAACTCTGCTGTGGTGACTGCTGTGGTCCTGATGGTCCACCAGGTCCTCCAATGTGATGGGAGTACTACAACGCTTTGTGCTATATAATGACGGTTCTTAATCACTCTTTTTTTCCCAAATATACACTCCGTCTAATGTAACTTTGGTGTGTAGATAGCTTACGAGGAAGTCGAGAAGAAATGTTTTTATGACGAGTGATGGTTTATAGATATGTGAGTTTGCGTATATCATCCTGGTTAAACGGTCTCCTCTTCGAAGGCGGTTTCAACTGGCTTCTCCAAGAAGGAAGCGTGGGTTAGGACAGTGACGCTTGAAGCACCAATTAACCAGAGAATGGTGGAGATTGGAGAGGCCAAGAACCCTAACGGAACAGATACAACCAGCAACCCGGTATAAAGCTGGGAGTTTGTCAATCTCAAAGGACCGATTTCCAAATCAGCGCCGCCTAACTTTCCGATACCATAAACACCTGCAATGACAAAGACAATGACAAATAGCAAGAGTAAATTAGTCAAAAGAGAGTACACAGAGAGCATGGAGACAATCAACAGGTAGTTCGTTGAGAAGTAGCCCAGGTTATACGTGACTCTGGACTGTAAGTCCCCAAAGTTTTGTGGCTTAGAGATACGTTTCACGTCAAAGAACTCTTGTGGTGGACGAACATTGGCAAATCTGTTCTGAAGAGACCCGGCTTCGGACTTGATGGCGTGTTAGTTTCTGTTCCACTCTGGGGATGAATCACAACATGTCAACTTCACTTACTCTTAGTCTATCAAGACTGAATCTCTCAGAGAATTGGGAGAACTATACAATACGTTAGTACTAGTTCTTAGAACCCATGTATACGCTCCAGTCTCCGCCGACAAAAATGCCACCACAGGGAGAACAAAGAACGAGCAAAAACACATACGCTTGCTGTGGATAACTGGGAAAAACTCATCTTGATAACAAAATATAGAACACTGTGAACAGTTTGTTGTGCTTCTTCTGACCGGCGCTCCAGCTTTGTGTTCAACAGAAATCCCGAGTGGAAAAAATGAAGTTTATGTACACGCGGTCAAAAAGCTCACTTTTATTTTTGGCTTTTACGCTTTCTGTGTGGGTTGCCGAGCAACACCGCCCTTTTTTCGTTGTTGGTGAGGATCGCTTGTTTGTGATCCCTTTCAGGCACGCGCCAGCTCCTTTGTTTACATCTTGCTCTACTGTTGATAACGGGCAAATGGCCAGAACTTGTGTAGTGATACTTGGTTAGCTATATATGGCTGTTTGTTCCCTTGGTTACAATCCCAAGTCCTTCTGAATCATGTTGGCTGCGATTGGATGGTATCTTTCTCTGTACTTTTCGAACGTCTTGATTGCCAGTTCATGGTCCACGGTGTTGAGCAGCTTATAGCTTGGTCTGACGTATTTCATACGGCCGACGGTTCCCAGCCAGTCCGCTAAAGGCTGGTAGTATTGAGTCTTAGCACTTAGCAGCTTCAGCTTGTACCAGCGGAAGATGATCTCTGTGTTTCTGGACTCGTTGAGGTCTTTGTAGATGGAGATGAGTGCATCGGATGCGACTGAATGCTCCTTCCAGAAGGCTGGTTTCGGTCTCTTCTCCAATAGCTCGTCGATGAAGAAGATCTTCTGTGGTGACGATAGCCCTTGGTAAACCTTGGATAGCTCACCAGCTTGGAAATATTCGGCGAACTCATCCACTGTGGTGAACACAGTGGCCTTGGAGATCCATGCGTTAACGAGCTCTTCAACTTGATCGACTAAAGTCGTATCAAATGGTGCCCTTGGTGGCAACCCTGGTGTGTACAACCATAATTCCCAGTCGATGTTATCCAAGATGGCGATCTTTGAAGGGTCCTTCCCATAGAATTTGTAAAGAGAATCGACAAATTGATAAGTATCGATACTCTGCTTGGAAAACTCTGTGAAGTAAAACTTGATAAATGGATCAAACTCTTCAACACCACCGAGCTGGGTCTCCAGATGGTAGATGAAATTCGAACCCTTCTCGTATGGGACAGAGCTGAAAACGTCATCTGGGTCGATTTCACCCTTGCGTAAATCCTGAACGAGTTTGGAATACTCAAACTTTGGCAAAGAATTCACCGATTCGATCAAGTCGTTCCAGCCCATGATGAAGTGGAACTGTCTCATCGTTTCACCATGGATCTCACCAACGATACGTCTCTCGAGGTAGACAGTCCACCCTTCATTCAACCAAAAATGTTGCCAATTAGCATTGGTAACGTTGTTACCTGACCATGAATGGGCCAATTCATGGGCAATAACATCAACCTGGGATTTATCGTAGGAGATAAGGGTAGGAGTGACGAAGGTAATGTTTGGATTCTCCATACCACCATATGGGAACGAAGCAGGGTTGATCAATATGTCATAAGTGGTCCAGATGTATGGAGTGACAATCTTTTCCGCAGTTTCGATGAATTTCTCCAAGTCCTCCTTGAATTCGTTCTTCGAATCTTCAAGACGATCAGGCTCCGCATAGATGGTAGAACGTGGACCTCCCTTCGTGTGAGCAATGTTACCAGATGCGATTGCAAATAGGTATGAAGGAATAGGGATTTTCTGTTCAAATCTATACACACCAGTCTGGTCTGAATGCAGTGGTAGGCCAGAGAACACAACAGGCTTTGTCGATCTGATGGTTGCATCCACTGTTGACTTAACAGATGGAGTGTCAAAACATGGGAACAGCGCACGGGCATGGATAGGTTCTAACTGTGTAAAGACGTAGTCTGATGCTTCCTTGGTGGCTGGGTCGGTCTTCAACCATTGAATCGCAGTCGACTCTTGTGTTGTCTCAAAGTCCAAGGACACTGTGACTTTAGAATCGACGGGGATGTTTGTATCGAAAGTGATTGGGGTGCCCCATGGTTCTTCCCTCTTAGCAACAGAGAAAGTTGCTGCAACCTTGTTAACCTTCACACTGTTAACCTTGATGTATGACATGTCCAGAGTCAATTGCGACAGTTCCTTCACACTTGTCAGGTCATAAGTCACATTACCAACAATCTTCTTCTCGTTGAAGAGGATCTCCACGTCCAGCACAGTGTTGTTGACGTGAACATCCTTATAATTGGACTTTGTAGTGTAGTCGAATTCTGCACCAGGCGTCTTTGGTCTGTGTCTTTCCACAATTGCTGGGGCCATTTGTCTAGTCGAGCAGTGTATATGTCTTGATTGGCTTCTACACAGGTATAGCACTCTGTTGAATAGCTGCATTCGCTGCCTGGCCACGGTCAAAAGTGTGTGTCCTATGGACAAAAATGGTTCATGAAAATGTGCCATTTTGTGCCTCTTAGAAAGTCGAGGAGACACCGAAAAGGTGGATTTCTTTAGGGGAGCATGAACGCTCTCCTTGTGTGTGCCCGGGAAAAGTGGTAAGGACACATTCCTTCCAACAGCGTGAACGACGCGTAGTGAGTGGATCGTCTACACTGGGCTCATGATGAGAACGTCTGGTCCCTTCCGGAATAGATGGTGGACAATACGAGCGAGCCAAGGAGCCTGTGAAATGTTCGTTGTATGCTTTGTAAAATTTTCCCTGTGCGAAAGGCTTGAATTTATAGGCTTGAATTGCCCATATCAGACACTTTTCCTGCCACAAAATCAGTTTCGCTGTCATTTTGCTGTGCCTTTTCGTGCCCTGACAACGGTTTCACATTTGGCGCAAAAGTCTACAAAAGAACGCCTTTTTGGGCGGCAATTGTAACATTCTTTGCTATGTGGAACGTCCGGTGGACATCACAATCGGGGGTAATGTGCCGAAAGCAGTAATCGGTTATGAGCCCGTGCTAGGCCTCTGCTTCCTCTATCACCGGTTCCAAACTTAACTCTCTTATTCGGTCCTGTTGCTGTGGTTGTCGTTCTTTTTGCAGGCCCTCCGGTACAAAGGTGCGAATGCTGGGCCATAGAGAAATGCCTAACTCCACCACCTCTCACCATCGTTCAAATGGGCCCGTCAGCTGGACAGCTACGAGTCCCTGGCTGCCTGTGTGCGTCCGTCCCCAGCGTCCCAGCTTCCCAGCTTCCATCCACACCAATTGGCTGGACAGGCCCACTGGCTTCACCCACGGCTTCCCTCGCACACCTACACGCGCTAAAAAAAGAAAGAAAGCGCACCGTAGCCAGATCTGGCCAATCAGCACACAACCCGGCCTACGCTTTTAGCACACACCGTAAGATGGGTTACATACTCCATCAACGGCTGTAGGAATTCCTATCCATGCGAGTTGGGATAAAAACGGAAAGACATTGCCCCTTTTGGGTGTTGTATATCTGTGTGTGGGTGGCCTCTGCCTCTGGACAAGCTCTCTACGTCAAGTCTGGCTTCTCTATACGTGCATTCCACCGTCCCTTCCCGGATCTCTGTTTCGTAGCTGTGTGTGTTCTTTTCCAATCGATACTGCCCCGTTGCCCCTTGCCTCTTCGGCCCAGCTTTGCCTGCCTCTTCTGCTGAGCTTTGTCTGCGTCTTCTGCCTGTTCCTTCCAAGTTTTCCAGTTTCTCACCCCAAGTTGCTGCTAACAAGGTCTTCTCAGCAGCTCATCCATTTTGCAAAGCAGCCTGAGTTACTTTACAGTACATAATAATAAAAAAAAGACACCTAGTGAAAAGTTGTGCGATACACTGACACCTTTTCCCCTTATTTCACCAAGGGACAGAACTCAGAGACGTCTCGATCACCACTTGTTCCATCACAGGCGCCCTCCGTTCCCTGTGCGAGCTCTGATACACCAGCAGATTATAGAAGAGGAAGCAGGCTGTTTGCAGACGTGTGTGTGTTTTGAAAGATGCAACTGGATGAGAAGCTTGCTGAGGTTATAGGCCTGAGTCCCGGTGCCGAATGCCCACTATCTGAAAAGGCATTGATTGAACTGATACGGTTGCAAAGGGAAAAGGAGATCACCAAACAGCAGTACTATCGTCTGGAGATCCTGGGACGCTCCACTGAGCTTCTCAACAAGTGTTTGCACGTTAACATGCCACCAAACCTCATCCCCACCGTGTTCTCCGGAGAGGCACCCGCAGAGGTTCAACAGGAACAGCAGCGTCAGGCTCAGGCTCAGGCCAATGCTCAGGCTCAGGCTCAGGCTCATGCTCAGGCTCAGGCTCATGCCCAGGCCCGTGCTCAAGTCCAGGCTCATCAACAGCATATCCAGCTAAGTCCACATCCACTGGCACATCAGCCGCCACCGCAGATTCAACAGCTACAATCTCCACAAGGACAAGCTTATCAGCAGTTCCCACAGCCATTACAACAGCAACAGCAACAGCAACAACAGCAGCACAACATATACATGGTGCCTCAGCGGCAACAGCAACTACAACAGCAGCAACAGCAACAGACACAATACGCAACCCACCTGGGACCACCTGTGAAGTTCCAAAGACCCCATTCCCCTGCAAAGATTGGTGCTGCTGCCGTAGCACAGCTAGAGAGGTCAAGGTTCCCGCCTTCGCCTATACACAAGCGTACATTATCAACGCCAATCACCTTTGGGCCTCAACTGACAAAGACGCCAATACCACAGATCTCAGTCACCAGTAGCCCCACGGCGCCGAGACCAGCTGCTCCACAACAGTCGATGATGCGTACGATGAGCTCGATACAGTTCATCAATGAAAACCCAGGAAGGAAGAGAAGACGTACAAGTGACACCTCAAAGGAAAACGTGGATGAGGAAGGTGAAGCCACGGAGGAAGAGGAGGAGGAAGGCACGGATGAGCCGAAATCAGCGCCACCAGTTGGAAGAAAGATCCGTCACGTTAGAGCAAGATCAGACAACTTTGTATTTGATAAAAAGACCACTAATCACAGCACCATCAATCATCAAAGTTCCAAACCAACCGTTAAAGAAATGGCCAAACGCATTGAAGAGAAGAACTCTGCGGAGGAGCCCAAGAAGGGGTTCAATGTTGAGCCAGAGAAGAAACCGAAAACTCCTTCAAGTGGGCCAAACTTTGCCAATGATATCCTCAGCTCAGCCTAGGTGCACCTACATTCGTTCCTTCATATAGTACAATATGACAAATACCCAAAATAAGATATAGACTATTATAATAGTACCTCTGCTTATTGATTCTGTTCATTATGGCCATTCTTGTACATCTCTTCAGCGATGGCTTCTATTTCTTGGATGTTCAACTCAGTATCAACATCACCTTCTTCGTCCAACTGTTCAAAGACGATCTCCCCTTTGCTTATAGACGTCAGTTGCTTGCCCAGCTCCTTTCCCAGGCTCTTCAACACGAAATCGTTATCCCGTGAGTCTTTGATTAACCAGTTGATCAGGTCATCCAAGAGAATCTTGTTGTATACATAATAAATGTCGTGGAATCTAAACGACTCTCTAAGCTTCAAGAGAGCTTTTATCACCGTTACCTGTCCCCTTGCTAAGATTAGTGCAACATCGTTCCATGCTTTCATCGCAAGCTCAAAACTTCTGTGCAGTGGGTATGACAACGCTCTTCTTATACCAGTGATGATAATCGCCTTGATCATGTTACACTTTGCATCCGGTAGCACAATCTGCTGATCTAACAATGAGATCTGTGGAGTCAGTTTACCCATTGACCAGGCCGACTCAGTGGTGAATTCACCTTCAGTTTGAAGTTGCTCGTATGCAAAGGCAAACAACAACGACAGGATTGAATAGTACAGAGGTTTGGGATTGGTAATGACGTAGGACTTCTTAGGTAGATCGAGCATCTTTTCATTCTCCTCTGGCGTAAAGCCAGTGGACTCAGCATGGCACAGTGGATTGTTCCACTTCAGCAGATCTTTCACTGGAGAGTACTCATCCTCGTCGCTATACTTCGTTGTCATATAATCGGCAGCGTAGTACTCTGGATCAAACTTGAAGTTCTCCTTCAACAGCCGCTCCTTGACCCTGTCATTTGGGGCGGTATGTTCAGGGTCGTCCAGCTCGTTGATATCGTTACCGTTGGAGAGAGAAACCCCGATTATGGAATCGTACTGGTTATCGAATCCATACCTCACTTTGACTCCAGTGTCCTCCTCGATAACCTGGTTGATCTCCCAGTTGAACTCCTCACCTTCCGCGGCGGCTCTCTCCAAATCGGACTTCCCGCCGCCAACCTCCTCTATAAGAGGCCTGTTCGAGCTTCTCGTCTCCTCAATCACCTTACCGGCTTCTCTCATGAGCTCCTCGCTTGGTTGGACCCCAATCTCCTGTAACAATGTCTTCGAGTCCATCGCTTCGCCTACAGCTTCACCACTTCTTGCAAGCAACCTGGCACTGAGCTCAAGATCCGGGAAGAACTCGCCGTGATTCAGCTTGGGGATCTTGACGTGGATACACTCCTCTTTACTATCATACTGGGCATTGGATCTCTCCTCATCATCGTTCAGGGCATGGGGAAACCGGAGACGAAGGTAGTAGGGGCTCAGCGAGAACACAAACAGTTCGTTCTCGACAACTATTTGCACGCCAACAGCGTCGAAACGGATATGAGAAACTTTTATATCGATGTAGACGAACTCATCGTCCTGGTGACATGTGAACCGTGGTGTCAGCATCGTTGCGGCTACTGTCGTTGACGTCGCCTGCCTGTCTCTCTGTTCCGTTGTGGTGAAGAGAAGGGCCGCGATGAGCCCTGGTAGGGAAATGAAAAATTTCTCCGTGCGATGGGCTCATCTCCCTCAGCGAGACTACATCACCATCACAAGGAGCACATGGATCAAATGACGTCGGTAGCAGAGAGCTCGGTAGAAGCAAAGAGGGTGCCTAGAAAGCGATTTGTTGGTCGTCGTACCGTGACAGCGTCTGCTGACGGATCCTTAGTGAAGAGTATGTCTTGTTTTCTCGTGAGCTGATCGTCTGCCAGGGCTCTTTCTAACATTGATATCTAGCCAATAGAGTAAGAAGCCATGTGGGCAGGGCCATGACGCAGATCCCGGCTGAGATACTTGAAGATGGTGAGCTGAATGAGGCCATCAAGCTGCTTCCTTCAAACTACAACTTTGAAATCCACAAGACTGTGTGGAACATCAAGAAGAGCAACGCAAAGAGAGTGGCTTTGCAGATGCCTGAAGGCCTACTCATATACTCTTTGATCATTGCTGATATCCTTGAGCAATTCTGCCAGTGTGAGACCATAGTCATGGGTGATGTCTCCTATGGAGCGTGCTGTATCGATGACTTCACAGCGAGATCTTTGGACTGTGACTTCATAGTTCACTATGCGCACTCTTGTCTGGTGCCTATTGATATCACGCTCATCAAAGTGTTATACATCTTTGTCACCATCAGCATTGACGAATCGCACCTGATTAACACCATCAAAAGAAACTTCGAAAAGGGGTCTCGCATCGCAACGTTTGGAACCATCCAGTTCAATCCAACTATCCATGCCATCCGTGATAAGCTGGCTAACGATGAAACCAAACCTATCTACACCATTCCTCCGCAGATCATGCCCTTGTCCAAGGGAGAGGTACTGGGCTGTACGTCACAGAGGTTGGATAAAGAAGATATAGATGCGATGATATACGTTGGTGATGGACGCTTCCACTTGGAAAGTGCAATGATTCACAACCCAGAGATACCTGCTTATAGGTATGATCCATACTCTAGGAAATTCACAAGGGAGTACTACGATCAAGAACAACTCGTAAAGGTCCGTGAAGATGCCATATCAACAGCACAGGGTGCAAAGAAAGTCGGTCTTATATTGGGATCGTTGGGAAGACAGGGCAATTTGAACACATTGAACAACTTGGAAACGGAATTGACCAAAAGAGGTAAAATTGTTGTCAAGATTATCCTTTCAGAGATATTTCCTCAAAAGCTGTCAATGTTTGATGATATAGACGCTTTCATACAGGTGGCTTGTCCACGTCTATCCATCGATTGGGGTTATGCCTTTAACAAACCGTTGTTAACCCCATACGAGGCGATGGTCATGATGGAGAATGATCGTAAATGGGATAAGAACTACTATCCAATGGATTACTACGGAAGGGAAGGTTACGGTAGGGGTAGAATACCTGATCACTCAAACGTTCAATGAATAAATGCACACTCTCTATTTCTGCTCTAGTTCTTCGTATGCCTTTTCAACGCCCAGTAGCGTGGCAACGTCATATGTACTCCATTCAAGAATCTCTTCGTCCTCGTACAATATGTGCAGGATCTTGTAATAAACGTTGTACAACTTGAGAAACTTCAATGAACTCTCTGTGATGATATCATTCGCAATGGAAGGTGATGAGATCTTGAACAAAGCCTGTTGAATGTCTATCAGAGCATTAGGCAAGAATTCGTGCAGTTTAGTCTCAATCTCTTGTAGTTTGTCCTTGTTGAACAATTTGTTTTCGATCAAAGACGAATACATATAGTAATCCTCATCTGTCTCAATCTGTTCAATAGGGAATATCAGTTGTATCAACTGTTGATGGATGTCCAGCCCTGAATCCTTTAACAGCGTTTCGTACTGGTGTTGGATGAGTTCCTCCTTCACTGTACCAACTAGATGAGAGATTTTATCAAACTCAGTTGACAATGCAGGGATTGTTAGGATCTTTGACTCAACATAATCCAAAGAGTTGATGACCAGTATCTTCCAATTGACCTTGTCATTCTTGAAGTTAGCCTTTGCCTGCTTCTGGATGAGTTCAATTGGCTTATCTATGAGCAAATTGAGGAAACCTTTGTAAGTTTCGTCATCCATGTTCAACGGATGTCCCTCCGAGTTACCAACCTCGTCGAATATTAATAGACTAGAGTTGTAGAAGTCTCTAATCCAATCAGGTGTTAATAGAGAATCATCATCTATGCGCCATGAATCCCCCTCTAGTTGTTTTTCGTTAATTAAGACTTTCTCCTTCAAGATACTCAATACACGTTCAACGCATAACAATTTTACGCTTTCAAGAGTTTCGAAAATTGAGCATGATGAATCTTTGGTCAGTTGTTTTTGGAACATCATTCTGTACAAATCCAAAAGGTTGAACAGTTTGGTAATGACGTCGAAATTCTTATCGCTTCGGATAATTTGTTCTAATCTTGATTTTAACGGTCTACTCAATGCACCAACAATCTGATCAATAGTACTATCGATCGATCTGTTAACATCTTGTGAGTTTTCCAGTTGGATCAGGTTACGTTCAAATTCGGTTCTCTCGAAATTTGAGTCTGTATCCTCTCCGATCTTGAACAAAGTACTGACGAACTCAACCTCATTGACAATAACAGAATGGACAAATGCCAGCAAATCACCGATGTATCTCACTGGATCATGTGCAGACAGAACAATAGGTCTAGCATTATCCGAAGGATCGGAGTTACTAGATTGGTATATGAATTCGTCGACAATGGCTTTGGACCGTGACTCTATCAACTTACCTGTAACTTCGTCAAAGTATTTCAAGTTGTTGTTCAAATAGAACAATGCAATTTTCATCAATCTAATGTCTTCATTGCCCGATGTAGATGATCCTCGTGATGTTTCACCCATGAATTGGTCTAACCTGTTGGTCAAGAAGAAAGCAATTCTCTGGTATGCAAGATCTAAGATACGTGACATCTTCTCCATAATCTTCAATCCCAATGTCTGGTTCTGAAGAGTTAGTAATATGGAACAGTTATTGTTGATCTTGTTACACTTCTGCAAGACCTCAAAATACACGAGTGATATGTCTTCGTTTGTCAAGACATGTTCCTCGTACTGCGTCAGTGTAAAGTTATTCTTAAAACTCAGCAATATTGATTTCTTCAACATGATGAGATTCTTCTGCTTTGTTAATTGGTCGATCTTACTCAACAATTCTGGATCAAGGTGATCGAATTCAGTAAGCTTAGACTTGGTTTCTTTCAATTCATTGATTCTTTCACCCAGTTGTTCCACTCTGGTCACAACAGGCTGGAACTCTCTCAACACAGATGAATGTTGTTTCAGCAGCTCTCCTTCAATATCACTTCTAAATCGTCTTCTCTGCATCGCGCCGAATACATCAGATTGTACCAGCAGCTTCAACTCCAACTCCTGCTTCTGTTGTAAGATCTCCAAGCTCTCTCTCATCTTACCTTCGTTCAGACCATACGAGTTCAATACCCCAGCCAATTTCTTGCTCAGCACCGCATCGGTGTTTCCCTTTGTTGAAGACGACGTTGCATAAGCAGCAGCACCCCCACGTCCATTGATAGACAAGTCGTCATGGGTATCGTTGAATATCGATTCAGATATCTTTGCATACTTCTCTGCGGTCTGTGTAGTGGTGTTGGACTCACCCTTGTCGTCCTGACTGGTTGAGAAGTCCAACTTCT
The DNA here is from genome assembly GCF_001661405.1 of Williopsis jadinii. Taxonomy (NCBI): domain Eukaryota; kingdom Fungi; phylum Ascomycota; class Saccharomycetes; order Phaffomycetales; family Wickerhamomycetaceae; genus Williopsis; species Williopsis jadinii. The sequence goes on from NW_017963657.1 coordinate 630,018, forward strand.
TCTTCAACAACGAGAGCCCTTGTAGCTTACTCGTCAAGTTTTGATTCAACGGTAAGACCAACGGTGGAGCAGGCTCTGGAAGCCTTGTTGGTGTATCAGCACCAGATTCCTCGCTTTGATACGTTGTAAAGTCAATGAAGTCCATTGTTTTGATCAACAAATTAGCCGCCGTATAATCAAAGGTTTTTGTGGTTTGTTTACGTTTCATGGCTTTTTTCGCTGACCTGTCCCGTTGAAAAACATCAACACGATTTGATCATACACAAGAACCATACAAAAACTGCCTTTAGTAAAGATTACCTCTTTTTTCTTTGGTTTTATTTATTGATTATTATTACTCTTGCCGCCGTTTTTTCTATCAACTACTTAAGTTATACGTTTAGTGTGTCTTTGGTTAACAGATAACGTCTTGGGTAGCACGAGAGTTCAACAACAAGGCCACAATCAAACCGTACAAACCCAAAACTTCAGCAAAGATAAGAATCAAAATCATACCGACAAACAATCTTGGCTGTTGAGCAGTACCTCTGACACCGGCGTCACCAACGATACCAATGGCAAAGCCGGCAGCCAAACCGGACAAACCAACAGAGAGACCAGCACCCAATTGAATGAAACCAGTGTACAAAGCTTGTTGTTGCTTCAAGGAATCGGAGACAAGCACTGAAACGACAAGACCGTAAATGGCAATGATACCGGCCATAATAACTGGGACAATGTTCTTAACAAGCAAGTCTGGTCTCAAGACAGAGGTGGCACAGATACCAACACCAGACTTGGCGGTACCGTAAGCAGCACCGAAACATGTAAACACGATGGCGGAGGCACAACCTATGGATCCAAAGAATGGCGCGTAAACAGGACTATATTGGTGAAGGTGGCAATGTTAGTATGTTGTGCTCGAGCACTAGGGAAGGAGATGTCATGGGAGATATTGCTCAGTGGTGTTTAGACGCCCACATGGTTTGGGTACCTTCCATGTGGACAAAGAAATCCAGTAGCAATGAGATTGGGAAAAAGGGGGCCAGAAAGAGAAGGAAGGAAAGGATTCGGTAAAGACAGGAGTTGTATCTAATTGTCGATGTGTACAATGTGCAGTTGATAAACAGCACACTCACAATGTGGGTCTGTATTTCTGTTCATCGAATTGATCCCCTTCAAAGTATCCACGCTCCTCCTCTGCCTCCCCCCTTATACAGAGGTGAAAATTGCCCTCTAGCGTCTCACCATAAACTAATTACCGTCCACGCAACGGCCACTCATCAATTGGTATGGAAACAGAACATCACTTATATCTCCAGAGGGACAAGGAACAATGACTTACCAAAGATCAGACATTTGTTAATTGAAATTGAGGTTCTTGGTGTTGTTATAACTATACCAATTTTGAACTTTGGAACGAATTGGGGAGGGTTTTTTTTATAGGCGATCTCCCAAATTTCTCTCAAAGCCGGAGCAGCCATTCTCACAGTTACGCTTGTGGCCGCGTAAGTATCAGCACTTCCATTACATAAGCATTTCCGGGTAACACATCAATATCCGAATTGGGAAATCGGTATGTACGTTACAGAGAACGAAAGCGAGAAAAAATTTCAAAGCTCATCTCTCTTTCTGTCTCTTTCCACATCTCAATCTTCACCAACAATTCAAAGAGGCGAGCTATCTCCTTAAGACAACTTTCACTGCAAGGAACCTCGAATTATCTGATACTATGTCTGCTCCAAACCCAAAGGCTTTCCCACTTGCTGATGAGGCATTGACTCAACAAATCCTCGATGTCGTTCAACAGGCTTCCAACCTTCGTCAGTTGAAGAAAGGTGCTAACGAGGCCACCAAGACTTTGAACAGAGGTATCTCCGAGTTCATCATCATGGCTGCTGACACTGAGCCAATCGAGATCTTGTTGCACTTGCCATTGTTGTGTGAGGATAAGAACGTTCCATACGTGTTTGTCCCATCTAGAACTGCTCTCGGTAGAGCTTGTGGTGTCTCCAGACCTGTCATCGCTGCCTCAATCACCACAAACGAAGGCTCTACTTTGAAGAACCAGATCTACAGTGTCAAGGACAAGATCGAGACTTTGTTGATTTAATGAAGTTACGAATTAATCTATATGTCTTTTTCTTTTTTGTGCGTGTTACTCTCCTCCAGTACTATAGTAGACTGCAATGCCTTTCAAAGAGATTACTGAGAAGAGATCCACCTAGGCTCTTCTCCAGCATCTCCACTAAATCACCATCAATGATATAGCCATCCGTCGTAACTTCGCCAGTTTCATAGTCAAAGAGCGTTTCACACTTCCAACCAGCGTACACTATTTCCTGTACTTTGGACTCAAGTATTGCCCTAGTGGCTTCTATAACCTCTTGACTTTGAATAAAAGTCAAAGAGTACATCCCTCCGGAAGCTGAGCCAAGTAGGAAAAGTGGTATCGACTCGATATGTTTTAATCCTTTATCTTCCATCAAGCGATGTAGATCCTTCTGAGATATCAACGCTTTTGACCTCTCAATGGCCTTGATGACGTTAATCTCATCAGGTAGTACATATCCAGCATTACTGTAGACTCCAAGTCTATCAGCACCCGCAGAGCCTGTTCCGATACCTCCATAAGAGTCTGCTCCTAGTTCAAGATCATAAAATACATCCAATGCAACGGTGAACATATTATTGAATCCATACGCATACTCGACATTCACCCATCTCAAAAACACCTCGTTATCAGGTTCATCCAAGACCTCTAACTTGTAGTACTTTGTTGATGCTAATGCGTCTGTGATGATAACATCCGGACCAACACTGGTAACGTGTGACGTATAGTGCTCAGGGCGTAAGAACTCTGTAACTCGTTGAAGGGTGAACTTGGAATGCTCCAAACTATAGTCAATCTGATAGGCACAAACCCTTGTGCCTCCAGCTATCAAAAGACGATTCGCATGGGAAGTTAGGCAGTAATACTGTATCCCAGAAGATGGTGCAGTTGCAATACGTTCCAATTTCCCGTCTTGGTCAACAGAAAATATTTCAATCGGTGAGCCTTTCATATCTTCCGTATGGTGCAAACAACTAATGGCAAAGCACTGTGATAAGAAGCTCTCCACTCCAAAGTTGATTGGTGGTTCGTTCATTGTAGAGATAACATCGTTTCTATACGCCAGATTCACAGCGTCAGTAACCTCAACACCCCTTGGTAACTTATAAGTTGAGACTGTCTTGAAGGTATTGTTCTCTATAACCTCCAATTGACACTGAAAGTCCAATTCATCCTCATATAGCTTAGATGGTAGTTGTGTCAATGTGACAAAGAGTGACAAGTTCATAAAGTTTTTGAATTTAATACATTTCCGTACCAATCGAGGTAGCTGTAGCTCGTGCTTCAACGTCATGAGCTCCTTATCAATGTGTAATACACCAATAGCACCGTCACTTAAGGTCCAGATCTGCCCATTGGTATACTTTATCAATTCTGGAGGAGTTATCTGAATGTATCCCCTGGCAGAACAGTTCCATGTATCGTCGAAAACAAATTTAAGCACACACTCAGCGTTGTATACTAGTACAAAGTCGTCACAGTCTGTCAATGAAACAGGTGAAGATCCAATATTCCACTTGTTTCGCTCTCCGTTTCGAATCGTATACAAATCACCATGTGAAGTACCGATAAGCATCATAGTTTCACCTCCAATTACCTTCCCCAGAATCGAGGATATGGCAGTTCCAAAAGAGAGCTTCTGAGTTGGTTTATCCGGTATTATCACCTTGACATCACCTTTCCAGTCTCCAACACAGACTAAAGAAGTGGTCCCTTGTTCAAGATAGGATAAACAAGACACTTCGTCAATGTTAACTCTATAATGATGGGATCTAAAATAAATGGATTTGGACGTACAGTACACGGCATTGCCATACTGTGAAAAGACACCGTGAACAACGTCTACGGCTTGGATACGAACCCCATCTTGATATATCCCCTTTGTAGTGATACACATCAGATTTCCACTGGAGTTCCTTTGGACATCCAAAATCTCCCCATCAACATCAAGAACTGCATCCAGGTCATGTGTTTCTTCGAATGTTCGATTTGTTTGTTTCAATATGACTGTGCTATCTAGCTGTTTCACAAGGAAATAATCGTCAATACTCCAGCAGTTAAGAATTCCAGGTTCCAATGCTGTTTTTCTTTCATTCAACATCTTACTTTGGAACCCTTTATACCATGTACTGATGATACCTTCTGTCACGGGCCCTCCGCCAACCGCTTGTATCTTAGGGACAGTTGTATTAGTCATTGAAATATCTAACACTGCAGAGAGTGCCTTCTCATTGAAAAGCTCTGTGAGTCTCAGCTGCTCCATATCGATTGAGAACAGCCCTAATCCTCTCTGTCTTGACTGTACTGCAAAGATGTTATCCTTAAGCTTGACAACTCGTTGGGCATTGTACAGCTTACCCTGGAGCTTGTGAGTGGTCCAAGATTGTACTTCAATGGTGTCTGGATACCCTGAGTCATCATTGGCGATGTGGAACTTCAACTCAGTCAAATACACATCACCCTTTTTGGATATCAAGATTATTCTTGTGCACTTGACATCATTTGGGTTAATCACGACAGCCGTTGAGATTTCCAGTTTCTTGTACTTCTTCTTCACCACGGGATTATGGCTAAGACCAATGACACTTAGATCCTTGTCTTTATTGCCCACGGATATGGTAATATGAGGTACCACACGTTTGTAATTTCTCAGGTATAACCCAGATTTCCCAACAAAGAGTGTACCCATGTTGATACAAAATGGCAAAGCTATAGGGCTCACCTTCTCACGAAATCGTATGCCATCGTTTGCTTCAAAGTCTAGCTCGTCAAATTGTTCAAGACAGTACTCTGTGTCCCATGTAAAGTACGAATGATGGTATTCGTACAATTCATCGTGATACAGCACGGAAAATGTAACGTGTGTATTATCTTCATGAACGGCGTCGATACAATCCACGGGAAGGCATGTTCTTCCATGGGACATTGACAGAGTGAACGACACTGGATCTTTGAAGAGTTTCACCTTCCCTTGTGTCCAATTAAACGACCTTTGTAAATCCTGTGCCTTCTCAAAATTATCCAGGTTTTTAGGCCTATTGACAGGATAGATCACTACTGAACCGTCCGAAGTCAGCGTTGAGAGAAACTTGGACGACTCCACACACAGCGAGCGTGTTTCTGGATTTCTAGCGCCTTCAAACTCCTTGTTCAAGGGTAATCTCTCTATGATGATATCAAACCTGTTGTTATCCTCCAAGGAAAGTATGAGAATGTCGGTGTCAACAGAGACGGCAAGCCAGTAATCCGTGCAGCCAATAGGTAAGAACGGCTTGATGTCCAAGATCAGCTCAAACAAAGGTATCGTCTTCCTCAGCACCAACGACTTCAGATCCTCGTGTAACGTATAGAGCTCAACGACATCTCTTTTCCCAACCACTAGGCAGTCCTCTTTCGCTCCATTACCCAGATTCACAGGAATCACGAATGCCTCTATGAAATTGTTTGGTCTATTGAGTCTCTTTATGACGAGTGGCATTGCGGCATCAGTTGTAGGGATACCAGTGACTGTGTTAGACCCTCAGCGGTAGTGCTTGCCTCGGTCTTTAACTGGCTGGGATCCGTTCGATGAGGTATTAAAGTATGTGTTTTGCCAGGTGTCTGGGTGTACGCAATGATACGCTCGCTGCAATTTAACAAGTGCTCATATTCCAACCAATTCCTCAATAAACGGCGTGCTGGTAGTATCAACTGGGCAGTTCACCAAGCCCAAGTGCTTATTTCAACGTACGTAATAAATATCACTAGAAAAATATGCTAAATTAGTTGGCAGCTTATCATCTGAAAAATCACTAGAAAAACACGAAACGGAAATTCGCCCAAAAAAAATAAAAAAAAAAAAATATAATAATTATCATATTCATCAACAAAAAACTTGAAACTGAGATGTATTCCCACAGTAAACCACCAGGCAATAGCCAACACCCCAATGTACATCCTCTAAAAACCAAAACTCCAAAACCCACGCTAACATTCCTCCACATCATACCACACGATAACATCATCGCAGTACAACCACCGTGCGCGCTGGGTGACACATCCGAACACCACACTCTGTCTTCGTGACACAAAGAGCCCCCGTCAAAACGGGATAGCACACAAAGCTTAAACACACAGCCTCAACTGCAATGTTATGTGCATAGCTTCCACACCGAATCATCATCAGACATAATACAACAAGGAGACGCTGTGTATATCAAGGAGAGCGAGCTTTGGCATTGTGCAATCACATGTATCAGGATTCCATCACGCTACTCAATTCATAGGCTCTATCGAAATCTTCAGCTGTTTTCGTGTGTATCTTTGCAAGCCTCTACAGCCCGCTTCAACCGTGTCATTATACACACGGTGCAATGTTGAAGTTCTTCCAGTTTGGATCTACACAAGAGGGTGACTCCACCAGCCTATCGTCCGAGATGAGTGGCGAAGGGTGCCATGGCGAGGCCGGGAGAACCCTACTTGACCATTGCCGTTGCTGTGGGACGTTGATTAAGTACCCGGAATCGGTTACAAAGTATAAGTGCTCTGTCTGTCATTCAACACAGTCTACGGACAAAGCCAGCAGACCTTCGCATGAACATCTCACGTTGGACTTGAACACGGTGCTAGATTTGGATACACAGTGTAAGTTGAACTTGGCCAAAGGTATGGATCTCCACAGTGCATATGAACCATTGGAGAGATACCTTACAGCGAGATTCGGGTCTCTTGAATGTTTAAAGAATTCGTTCAAAACCCATTTAGGAAATAGGCCATTGGATATCAACAACGAGGAGTTATACCAGTTGTACCGTATAGTGATATCATTGCCAACAAGAAGGCCATACGTAAAGTTATTGATGGCTGTGAACGAGACGCTTCTAAGACCACAGGGGAATTTAGATTCATTGGGGGATATTCGTTCACTGTTGATACTATGGGAACTACCAACGTTGAAGCACTGTCTTTATCACTCAAGGAAACCGACAAAGAAGGTATCCAGGTTAGAGACACCTGAAATTAAATCATTGTCATACGAGATTGTGAAAAGGGTAATTGGTTATTTGTCTAATGCTGACCTCACGCTACTTTCTTCTTTAACAAACTTCTTTCATTCATGGACTACACAACAGTTGGCTTCGAAAGTTCAATTGTTGAACCTATACATCACTTTCCATTTGACAAGGATCGTTAATGCGCAATCATCTATGAGCGCATTCCAATCAAGCAGTCCAAACCTTTCTGAGTATTCAAATTCATCCAAATTAAACTCATCTTCAGATTCATCAGCTTGTGAAACCCCCTCGAGAGTTGGCTCTTTGAATGTTGGTGCACGTTTACCAAGGAGTATCAGCCTATGGAATGATCGGTCAACTTCGATATTTCCCACAAGGGAACAGAGAAACGTAAAGCTTAAAGTCTCACAGTACGGCAATGACTGGCATATTAAATCAGCTTCAAGGCTTTTGTCGATGCTCTTTGTTGCAAATAACAAGCAATTACCCGTGTGTGCGTTCTACAACGTGGTTTCAGATCATATTCTGCTTAAACAAGACTTTGATGTTTGGCAATCGAGCTTTAAGAAACCAGAGAAGAACGATCCAAATAGAGCTCTAAGAGAGATTCTAAACTGTGGAACTATCTTGGGAGATAACAATACATCAAGGATTCCACAGTTTACGTTTTGCCAGTTCCCGTTCCTTCTTTCTCTTGGTGCAAAGATATCGATCTTAGAGTACGAATCGAAGAAGTCCATGGAGCGAATGGCAGAGGAAGCTTTTATACATGCATTGGACAACAGGGTCCCAACTTCAGTGAACGTTGTATTTCACATCAGAAGAAGCCACATCACAGACGATTCATTGCATTGCATTAAACAGCATCAAAACGAATTGAAGAAGGCGTTGAAGATTGAGTTTGTTGGCGAGCCTGGCGTTGATGCTGGAGGGTTGAAGAAGGAGTGGTTTCAACTATTGATCAGGGACTTGTTCAAACAAGATAATGGTATGTTCCTGTTCAACAGTGAGTCCAGATTGTGCTGGTTTGCACCTGAACCATCCGAGAAGAACGATGAACTATTCTTCTTAGTTGGTGTTATATTGGGGCTTGCCATATATAACTCCACCATTTTGGACCTCAAGTTTCCTCTTGCTTTGTACAAGAAGCTCTTAGGCAAAAGCATCCATCTAGACGATTACACTGAACTTTGTCCTTCAACAGGCGAAGGACTTAGAAAGCTGTTGCACTGTGATCATGATGAGGTTGAAGAGATGGGAATATATTTCGAAACTAGTTTCCAGAGCGGCCCTGGAGAGGTCATTACGAGAGAATTGTGTCCTAATGGATCAAAGAGATTGGTTACTCACGAGTCTCGCAGGGAGTACGTCAATAGATGGGTTGATTTTTACATGAATAGGTCAATTGAGGAGCAGTTCAACAGCTTTAACCGTGGGTTTCAAATGATAATCGGCGGGAATGCCATCTCTCTATTTGCTCCTCGAGAAATAGAAATGATCATCTGCGGTAACGGTGATACCAGAATTGACGTATCTTCCTTAAAGAGTATTACAAAATACAACGGCTGGAGCTCCTCAGAAGAGGCTTCGAACTCACAATTGATCAAATGGTTCTGGGAGTGGGTTGAAACGTTGAACAATGCCAAACAGAAACAATTCTTATGCTTCGTGACAGGGTCAGGACGTATTCCGGCAACAGGCATAACAACGATGAGCTTCAAGATCACAAGGCTCAAGAGCTATGGGACGTCTACAAGGCTACCAATGGCGCACACGTGCTTTAACGAGCTTTGTCTCTTTGAGTATAGGTCGAGGGAGGAGATGTTCAGAAAGCTCAACATCAGCATTAGTGAAAGTGAAGGCTTTGGACTAAGATAAGGGTTATAAATATGGGGATAAAGGTCATACAGAAACAATAGAAAATAAAACTTGTAGTAAAACTTTGAAAACAATGCAATTGATATATATATAAAAACAACAACAACAGAAACACAAGATATAACCACGAGAAGTATCGCCTATTTACAATTGATTGAGTGTCTGTGTTTGTCTGTTTGTCTTTTAAAACCCCATTTGTTGGAAACAGTCAAGATCCAACTAATCATATCAAAAAAGCAGCGAATGTTCTCTCGATAGAGAGAGCACGAGGAAAGAACAGAACACAACCATCACTTCGAAATATAACAAATGGTGCTCATGTAATTCCTGGCAGGACAATTCTCCAACTCCCTCTATGATGGTGTATAACTCTTGCGTTTATGTGATGTAGTTAATGTAAATTTGATTTTGTTTTTTTGGTGCGTAAGCGTATTTCATTCAAGGTCTCCATCTCTTCATACCTTCCTCTCATTTTGGAATATTAAACTATTCTCCAAATACCATTTATTATCATTCTCCCTCGTCTCCGTCTTCATTTCGAATCATTCTTGTCCCTTCAACTTAACCAATGACAACGTTGTCACCGTCAAATTCGTAAGCTGGGATCTCCAAGTTCAATGGAGCTGGACCTCTTCTGATTCTACCAGAGATATCGTAGTGGGAACCGTGACATGGACAGAACCAACCACCGAAATCACCAGCCTCACCGATTGGAACACAACCCAAATGGGTACAGATACCCAACATGATAAGCCATTCTGGGTTCTTGACACGGTCAGCATCGGTTTCTGGGTCTCTCAAGGAGGACACGTCAACGGAGTTGGCCTCGTCAATCTCAGCCTGTGTTCTGTGTCTGATAAACACTGGCTTACCTTGCCATTTGACGACAACGTTCTTACCTTCTGGGATAGCAGCCAAACCAACCTCAACCTTGGCCATAGCCAAAACATCAGCGGAGGCGGACCAGGAAGCCAAGAAGGCCTCAACGGTGGACTTAGCACCGGCGGCAGAGAGCAAACCAAGAGAACCAACGGTGAAGTAGGTGAAAACACGACCCTTGTCGGTGCTACCTTCTGGCTTCACGTACTCACCAAAGTCTGGTGTACGGTAGGTGGACTTCTGAGCAACAGACGAAGAAGACAACAGTCTAGCTTGACCAGCTGTGTATGAATCCGTGTTAGTACTATCACTTTATAGAACAAACATGACAATCTCCTGATGCGGTACGACAAGACTGGACCAATTGACACACTCCTACACCTCCTCAATCCGACACTTCCACACTCCTACAACTCCATACATCCTGGTCCATCTCCAATCATTCAGCATCAAGAGACATCACTCCATAACCGTGGAAACCACACATACCCAAAGCCTTGAGAGAAGTAGTGTTACGCAAAGCAGATCTCAATGAAAGCATCTTCACTTCTAATGTTTTATCTGTGTTTTGTTAGTTCAAAAGGGGTTCTTTCTTTCCTCCTGTTGAGCAGAAAAAAGAGCTGTGTGTGTGGTTTTTTTTCCCTGCTCTTGCGCCTGTGTGAAGTTTCTCACCAGAAAAACACAGAGCGAATGGGAAAAACTTCGAAATCCAAATCAACAGAGCGCTGATTCGTTGAAAAAAAAAAAAAAAAAACACCACAAAAGCGAATAAATGCGGTCCGCGCACATCGGAAATTTCCGATGTGGAAATGTCGGAATTTGAGAATGAAAATGTGCTTACATAATGGGAGTCTATTCCGAGGGAGAGCTCCACCTATTTGGGTGGGGTCGGGGTCGGAAGTCTTAGAGGCGTACATGATGGTTTGCAGCAATGCTTACTAGTTTTATAGCCGTTAAACGTATCCAAATTGCTTCATAACCAAGTCCAAATCGTCTGGAACTATCCTCCAGGACTCGGAATCCCATTTGCAAAGCAATGCCTTTGTTTCCTTGACTAGCTTCCTCAACAATTCGTGACCATCGTCAGGCACTTGGGGTTCTTTCCCATCCATCAACTCCACAGCGTAGCTAGGTAGATTCCGTGGTTTGTAGTCCGCACAACAGTGTAGCTTCCATAGGACGCTCCAATGGAGTCTTGCACAGGAAGGCACCGACCTAGCACGGCCTAGGTTTGGTGCGTAACGTCTTGTCCACTGTCCAGTCTCATTCTCAATTTTAGTGCCAAGTGGTAGGAGCTCAAGAATCCACCAGCAGAGAGTTACCCAGATTGAGGTATTGCCTCGACCATCACAACATTCAATAGGTGAAGTGGGAAGCTCCTGGTACGTTTGATATATCCTGGTGATTGATTGGCCGGTGTGAGCCCCCGCTTTAAGAGGTTTTAAAGATGTGAGGTAAATACCAGAATTAAAAAGGTCCTCATATGACGATGGATCTTCAAGAACAGTACACGATCTGAAATTAGGAATCCTTCTCTTGTGAAAGAGCAGCTGTGATATATCGAGCACACGCTGCTTATCAGTCTGGGAAATGTCAAGTGTAAGGCCATTATTCTTGAAAGATAAGGCATCATGTAAGGGCGAAACAAACGAATCTAATGAAGAATACCTATTGGCAAACCCAACCATTTTGGATTTCTGGAACCTGACACCAGCTCTTATAGATTCGGCAAACATCCATCTTAGAGGGAGATTGGACAGAAATTGACCGTTTATATCAGGCTGCCACCCACCACCAACATCACCATGACCACCTGGGAACCACATCTCTTGGTATTCCCCACTAAGGATTCTTCTGTTGTACACATCTTTACAAGATTCTGAAGAATAGTCCAAATTGGGATTCAAGAGCTGCTCAAAATCGGTGCTTGAGCCAACACTCTCTAATTTGTTCAGAAGATCTTCAGTGATAGTACGTGCTCTACCATCGGAAGCAATCAAGGGTTTAGTGAAGTCATCACGATGGTTTATATCTTGACTATTTTGCTGAGGCTCACATTCAAGGGACATGGTTTTCAGAGAAACGAGATGCTGCTTATATGGGAAAGGTGAAATCAAGTTCAGTTTGTATTTAGCACGACGCTCATCCAAGCTCACAGCATGTCTAATGTTCTTCACATGTCCGAGGTTTGTACTGAAGGGGAACATTCGATCCCTGAACAAGCCCACAGAGTTGATTGTGTCAAACAACCCCATAAACTCGATGAGAGGCGAAGATGTTCTTGCAAACGTTAATTTGAACTCTTCCACAAGCGTTGTACTATAATCAGGCTGACTTGGCTGTGCAGCGTACTCCCAAGCACTGTAGATGGACCACAGTGACTCTATAAGGCCTTCCAATCCTGGATTTAACAATCCAACACGGTCAATCATAGAGCCCAAGACACGTGCAGTGAATGCACCTCGACTGCATGCCTTTGTTAGTTTGAATATTCAAAATCAGCTAAAGCTGAGGTCGATGCATACCTAAAGCCAAAGAGATATATCTTATCACCCTCGTGATAGAATCGCATCAAGAAACGATACGCATCTTGAACGTGTTGATCTAGGCTGAAAGCAACAGCCGCATCAGCCAAGTCATTCAGCTTATTAATCACATCCCATGCGTTATTCATACTGACAGACATAGCTGCACCCAAACCAGGCTGATAATAACATATCTGTTGCGTAGGGTCGTCCCTTTCTAATGTCAGGAAAAGCTTGAGCAAATTTGTATATGGATCCGGACCAAAATTACAATCCGTGCCATCAAAGCAAAGAACAATGTTCCTATGACCCAGCATTTGTACTCTACCACACCCAACATCGTGACATATTTGGCTGATAAAGTAGACAATTTATTCCCTCTTGCTCATTCATACCCATGAATGCATCATCATGTGACACAAATATCAAGCTTCAAGAGGCAGTAGTGAGGTATTGACAACACAATTGACACAAAGCCCTCAAATAGCAAGCATATCAAAGGTGTTTGTGGACTTATTCTGTTGATAAATTGTAATACCTCCATATAACTTGCAAGAATTGACTTGTCAATTGAGAGAGAACTGCAACGTTTGAACGCAGAGGGCATCGTGTGTGTCCCCTACCGATGATAATTTTTTTCCCTCCTACCACCGCTTCGAGGCCTTCGGGACACAATTTGGATCAAAGAAGTCATACAACTTGCAAAAGATACAAGGATAGTACTCGAATCATAGCGATGGTGGAGATTACAGAACTTCCAGAAAAGACTTCCAAGACCAAGCGTTATGTTCCAGGGCCTGGTGATCCAGCGCTGCCTCCTCAACTTCAACAGTTTGCTGACAAGTCTACCGATGAAGTGATGGGCGAATTGAATAGATTGCCCTTCTTTATGACCCAAATTGATGAGACTGACGGTTCAGGCGGTGAGAATGTTGAGCTTGAAGCACTCAAGGCTTTAGCATACGATGGTGAGCCGGATGAAGTGGCTACAAACTTCAAAAACCAAGGTAATGATCAGTTCAAGGCCAAGCAGTACAAAGGTGCAGTGGAGTTCTATACTAAAGGTCTCGCAGTGAAATGCGATGTTCCTTCAATCAACTCCTCTCTGTACTTAAACAGGGCTGCTTGTAACTTGGAGCTGAAGAATTACAGAAGATGTATCAACGACTGCAAGGAAGGGTTGAAATTAGACCCTAAAAATGTCAAGGCTTACTATAGAATGGCAAAGGCCTTCTATGCCATTGAAAAGTACGACGAAGCTAAGCAGGCATTGGAGTTCAGTCTAAAGATTAAACCTGAGAATCTTGCTTCAAGTGCATTGTTGCGTCAAATCACAGAGAAGGAAAGACAAGTGGAAGAAGCTAGACAGAGAAAAGAACAGGAAAGAATAGAAAAGCTTGCATTAGACACACTGTTGAATGATGCCATAAAGTTCAGAGGTTATACAAATATTGCAACACCAAAGCCAGCAGAGATTCTATCAGGTGCTAAGATCCACTTGGAAGATGCGAAGGATGTTGAATCACAACTAATTTTGCCAGCAACAATCATCTATCCAACATCAGATGAGTTCGATTTCATTGCAGAGATTTCTGAGTTGAGCTCACCATTGGAACTCATGGAGATTGTGCTTGACAGACCTGCTGAGTGGCATGAGGATCCAAAACACAAGAATTTCACACCAAAGACTATGGAGGCATACATGGAGACAGAATCTGGTGGGTTGATCAAAGTCGGAAAGAAGGCAACTTTGAACAAAGCTCTGGGTACCCAATCACCAAAGATTCCTCTCTTTGATTATAGCGTAAGATTATATTTTGTACCGAAGGTTGATAGTGCAGAATGGGTCTCCAAATGGAGCAAAGAAGTGGCACTTAAAAAGAGAACTCTACAGTCCTGAATAGTTGACATTTGAAACAATAACAATCCACATATCATCTCCTCAACACTCTGTTCTTGTAGCTATCAACCTCTTGTGTAGTCAGACCATCTCTTGTCCACTGCGCGGATGAGCCACGATGCTTAAATTTGGAAACAGACTTAGATGCGTGGAAGATTTCTTCCATCTGAAGAGGAGCAACAGGGCCAAACACTTTATCTGGATCAATATGCTGTTGATTGATCAAAATTTGCTTCAATTCAGGTGAATTGGCCCAATCTTTCAATACACTACCCTCTTCGTCATCATCGCTCTCAGAAAAAATCTCTGGAAGTTCAGATGCCACTGGTTTAGGGGTACTAGGGAAACCGGCTTCATCAAAGGACGTGCCTGATTGAAACGGATTGTTTGCCTTGCCTTCGTTATTGATTCTGGCATGCTGTAACATGGCAGTTTTCATCAAATTTTGATTTGCAGAGGCTGGATATTTCGCTACCGGTTTCACAGGTTTAATCACAGGCTCCTCTCTGACAACAGATGGTGCTTTAGTACCAGCTTGAGAAACACGACTAGCTCTCTTCTGTAGAACTTGTTGTATTTGTTCGGCTGTACGACGACGTTTAACATCTTGATGGTTTTTTGTTTGTAGAGTGCTTGGTGCCACAATCTTCGTCCCAATTTTTCTATACGCCTGCGAGGTATTTAGTGACTTGACTTCATCTTCAGTTTGTGTTTTGCGCTTCAATGGCCTTACCAATTGATCACCCACAAGTGATTTTGGTCTTCCCTTCGTTTTGGCTTCGAGCGAAATTCCTGTTAAACCTGTACGAGCCAATGACTTACGAGGTGGTGGATTGTTTTCATCATGTTTTGTGAGAGACACACGAGTAAGGTTTCTTTGAATGTTTTCATTTTCACCTGGCTTCACTGGCGAAAGTTTGATGGATTCGTTCATCTCTTTTCTCAATGAACCATATATGCTCTTTACTGGAGAAAACTTAGAGCTAGATCGATGGTCTTCACTTCCAATTTCTTGATGGACCAATCCGGTCAGGGTGTGAGCGGTGGCAGACTGTTCTGAATTCTTCACAACTTTCTGAGGGCTCTTTATTGTAAGTTTCTGAGGGCTTCTTGCCTGTGCTTTATTTTTCTTAGGACTGATAGATTTTCCCCTTGATTGACTCGAATGAGTTGGAGCGTTGAGACGTGTAATCAGTTCAACTTCTTTATCATTCCTGGACCATTGCTTTAGCTGAGATGCATGGTCATTCTTTGTCTTCTGTGGAGAAACTCGTGAGACCGATGTTTTTTCTGGGGAATGAACAATGTGCTGTGTTTCAGAGATGAACTTACTTCTGGCCCTTTTCAATGTGGAATTCACAGAAGCAAAAAGATTTGAAAACGGTGATTTTTGAATTTTGCTTGGAGAAACTAGCTTCCGAGCATGTGTTGGACTGTTTAGCTCAGAAGGTACAAGTTTGGGTATCTTTGAGGATGTCAGTGCAGTGTTCAGTTCAATTTTACTTGTAGTTGAGACATCCTTAGGGATCTTCTCTAGTGGTGAAATATTGACCGTAGGCGAATTTGATGTTTCCAGACTCAGTGTTGGATACAACGAGACCTTTGGAACATAGCCTGTCTCGTGATGATCGCCATCGCCAAAGTTCGAAGAAAGTTTATCTATCGGCTTCTTCTTTGTAGATTTCATTGCCAAAGGCTCCCGATGGGGTAATAGTGCAAAACCTTGACTTTCTCTTTTTGGTGGAGGCGGGGTATTCGAGACAAATGATTTCTTACGATCTGCTTCATCCTTTAAGGGCACTTTCACAGTTTCGACTGAAATATTTTCGTCACTGTCTCGTTTTGTATGTATTGAACTTGTTGGGTTCACAACCATAGATGATGGCTGAGGAGCTTCATCTGCACTCTTAAAGGAGCTCTCTGAGGAAGAGGGCTCACCTGTAACTGGCTTGGATTTCTGAACTATACTTTTACGTATAGCAGTTCTGATCTCTTGGAAAGAAATCTGCTCAGCTGAAGCGTTGTAGTCGGATTGGCTATCATCAACCACCGGCACCATGATAGGCTTCAAAACAGTCTCCTTTGATTCGGAGCTCACATTAACTGGTGCGCTGTGAAATGGATTGATGTTGTCATCATTGGTGGGCTCAGGTAATAGATCAATCTTCTGTGGTTTTGTAGGGGAGGGTGAAGGGGGAACATGAGTGCGAAACTTAATCGGAGAGAGCCTTAAGGCGTTATTATCCATCTCTTTCAAAGGTGATTTCATCATAACAGCCAGATCTCTTATCTTCTTCACTGGTGAATCATTCCCTTTCAGCTTCTTAGGAGACTCAAGCAATAACCGTGGATTCCTAATAGATTGTTAGAACATGAAGGCCTTCACAAACACATGCACGTAGCAAAACTTACTCAGTATTTTCGTTCAAGATCTCTTCCATTTGTTCATCTATCCAAGTGAGATCAGCCGCCACTGAATACGCAAACTGTTCAGCATCTTTCATAATAAGGTCGTGAAGAGTAAACAGCTCCTTTCTGATCCACTTGGAAGTGCCAGGAACTTCATCCTTTTTCTTTGCCGCCTGAATCGACCAAAGTGACATTGCTTCAAAGATACTTCGAAACCACTCAGGATTGATGGAAACGCTGTTAACTGTTGTGGAAGCGTTGAATGCCCCCCTAAGTTGAGTGTTTGTTTTGTTTTGTTTATTGTTTTTGTTTACATTTTTTGAAATGTGTTGCACGAACCAAACCATATTCTCGTTGTGCGACAAATCCAGCGGTGCAGTACCTCAGAGTTGATATGCCAAGTTCCCGGGGATTGGGTGTACGGGTGTGTAGTTGACATGTCCCCTAGAAGTGGTTACCCGAAACAGTTATTATACACAATGGGACATTTATGTTGTCTGACTCAGTTGCATATACTCACCACTCACCAAAGTCACATACTGGACGTTTTCATAGACCATCAAGCTCTAGTGGATAGATGTGAACGTTTCGAGCATATGTGAATATGAGCTAAAGGTTGAACATGGTATGGGTAATATGCCTACCAATGTTTTCTGACGTTCCTTGTAATGTAGTTAAAAGAACCGACAGCATTTACCAAGATATGCATCTGTGAGCAGATTATAAGAAAGACCAGTACGGGAGTTTCTATTCAGGATTGTGAAAGAAGTTCCCGGAGTATGATATTAGCTTCCAGTTAAACCTGGAGGAGAATGAGAACTTGACTCTCAAATTCACTATATTGAGTATTATCATCGATATTGAAGTTCAGTAGATGCGATGTTGGTGCTTTTGAAGGTATTGAAGTCCGATTTGGCTGCCATTACACTGTCTTTTCAACTTGATGTTTTACAAAATTGAGGCCAGCACCTGCATTGTGAAATACTTCAAAGACCATCGACATTCAAGCAGATTGTTAACGAACTATTCACATGAAATAGTCTACCTCTCAACACAAATTGATTTCATCGTAAATTGCTATATTGGATCAACTGTGATGCTACTGAACATTTTCAATCCAAAAGACCCTCATAGGATTGCGTACGATGTTCAATACAACGCTATTGAAAATCACGAGCAAACCAATCCAGGATCAAACAAGGTTATTATGATAACAAATTCACCAAGTACACCAGCATCTATAGTTTTCTGAAGTACAATTCAAAAGGATCAAGTTGGCATTGGCTCCAAACCACTATCCTCGAGTCAGAGTTTAAACAAGTTTTGAGTGAAGAATCCATGATAGACCCACTCATCAAGAGAAGTGTCCCAATTGTACTTAATATTGTTACACACCTACATCCTCAATATATTGCTGATGTATATTATTAAATTATGCCAGAGTGGTTCTTCCACCAACTTCTGTGCTTGCTGTACCGTCTTGCATGTTCCCATCACGAGCAGCCACGAACTTTTCATAAATCAATGACAACTTTCTCTTCTCCGAGTTTGAAATACTTGGTTTGGTTCCGTCCAATGCGGTGACAAAGTCGCTGTGTTGAATGGCAACACCGTTGTCTTCGTCACTAGACTTATCTGTAGAAATTAGCTCTTGAGAAGTCGCGTTGAAATTTTTCAATAAAGGTTCAATTTGTCTCAAGGCCTTTGTTCTTTCATAAGGCTTAAGATGGAAATTGGCTTTCAATTGATCCAATGATACTTGGAAGAATTCATGGACATCATCATTTTCTGCTTTGACGGCACCTTCAGAAGCTGCCTCGTCAAGCTCTAATTTCTTATGAACGGCTTGCAAGTATGCGTTGTAACCCAGGGCTTGCATATCAGCACCCGAGAACCCATCAGAGTTCTCTGCAATCTCTTCCAGTGAAACGTCATCAGCAAGATTCATTGTCTTGGTTATGGCTCTCAAAATGTCCAACCTTTCCTCAAAGTCCGGCATACCGCACAGGACACTTTTGTCCAATCTTCCAGGACGTAACAGGGCAGAATCAATCAAGTCTGGTCGACTAGTTGCAGCCAAGACATACACGCCATCCAATCCTTCAGCACCATCCATCTGCGTAAGCATTTGGTTAACGACTCTATCAGTAACACCTGTGGAGTCATGTCCTCTTTTTGGAGCAATCGAATCGAATTCATCAAAGAACAAGACACAGGGTTTTGCAGCTTGGGCTCTTTCAAAAAGTTCTCTAACAGACTGTTCAGAGGCACCGATGTACTTGTTCAAGATTTCAGGACCCTTAACGGAGATGAAATTCAACCCACATTGACCTGCAACAGCAGATGCCAGTAACGTCTTACCACAGCCCGGATAACCATATAAAAGGATTCCAGATCTAAGACGAAGAGTTGCTGCTTTGAAAATTGGCGCATATTTGGTTGGCCATTCCAACGATTCTAGAAGGATGGACTTTGCTTCTTTTAATCCTCCAATATCGGACCAACTTGTAGTGGATTTTTGAAGCTTAACACCTCTCAAACTAGAGGGAACGTAACCAGTAATAGCTTTGGTGAATAATTTGTTAGTAATATCTGGAAGCGGACTGTCACCTTCAATCGCTTCATAAATTGCCTCATGATTGATTCTATCGACGAGGATTTTCAAATCACTTGGTAAATACCCTTCAGTCTCTTGAGACATCTCAGATCCATCAAACTCCTTAGAAAGCAAGAGACCGTACTTTTGAAGGTAGTATTCAATAATTTGCTGTCTTGCTTCCTTCAATGGTGCTTTGATAGCAATATTTTCTTCAAAACAATGACTGGAGAATAGAATACTATTAACAGCTTCTTTAGATTTTGCTGTAGCTATTATGGAAACAGCTCTCGATTGCATCATAGTATTTGAGGCTTGAATAAAGTACTCTGATAGTTGTCTGGTTTGAGAAGAGTCCATATTCTCGGCCTCAACTGGGAACAAGAATTCCAATCCTTCCAAAACGAGAACACTTGGTGCATACCAAGCGCACTTATTCAACCACAGGTCAAGTTTCTCCTTGATGTTTAGAACGGATTCTTTTGAATAGTCATTACATTCAATCTTCAAAACATGTGTACCCGTCTGTGCTATTTCATTTGTAATCTCATCAACAATAAGAGATTTACCACATCCAGCTGGTCCATAAACCAAGACACCAACTTTGCCCTTTTTCAACGATCTCTTGATCTTTTTAGACGTTTCTTTAGTCCCGATTGAAATCGTCACATCCGGTGGTGATTTAACAGTGAGGGAAGAAGGGATCTGTGACTTTGGAACAAGGATGTCGTCTCCTATGGAAAAGGACAGTTTTGAATCTCCAGATGGAGCCAATAATGTTGATTGATCCTTAAACTGCAAAACACAGCCTTCTGGGAATCCAGCCAATATTGGTAATTTGACGCCTTTGGTCAAACATGTGTTATTCAATTCCAAATCAAAGAAGTGTTTACTAATTTCTTCTTTTAGCTTTTGTATTTTCAGCCTTTTCAACTCCTTTTCTCTTTGAGCCTGTGTGCTACTAATATTCAACTCATTCAATGATTCCGGTTTAGATTCACTCGTGAGTGGTGACACTATCAGTGTTGGATACTTCGTGATTGGTGATGGCGTGGCTTTTTCCAACTTAACCATGAATCCAATTTCACCATCAACATCCAGTGCAATGGCCAATAATCTGGATAACCCAACTTGGGATTGAGCAGAAGGATGATGAACCAGCTTTGCACCGATTTTCTTCGATATGGCCTGAGCCTTTGCATCAATTTGTTGGGTCTTTTGTGCATCGGGACCTGCAACGATGGAGACGTTAACGAACTGTGCATTCTGTAGAGGAATCATAACCTCATCAAAGTTCGCATACACCTCATAAGAAGTGGTTTCAAAATCACCAAACAACTTATGAGGTAGTGCAATACCTCTTTCCAATACTGAAGGAGCCGATTCACTAGCTGGACGTCCATTGGAGACTGATCTTGCAGAAGAGCTCTTCTTACGTCTGGATCTTCTTGTCTTTGGAGCAACGTGCAGTTCAGTATCATTGACTAGTTTAGCCACCTTACCTAAATTTGCCGGCTCAGGGTCCATTTTAGTCACCTTTAACGTTGCAGAGACCGTTTCAGATGCATACACCACAAATGGCTTATTCATCTGAACTGCTCTCGTTTGGAACAAGATTTGATTCTCCACTGCACCGGCATGTAGCTCTATGATTTCCCAATCAGACTCAGTCAAAGGCTCAACTTCCACTGTTGACACCGCTGGAATGTCCAGGTCAACCTTAATGTCCACCAGCTGCTTATCAGTGAGTTCGACGCTCTGGGCAAAGGTCGGGTCAATAGCAATAGATTTGTCTGTATGGAGTCCATTCCATCCAGCATACACGAGATGAGGCTTATTGTTTCTCTTATCTTTCCACTTCAACTCAACGACAACGCTTTGTGATGGCTTGGTATTATTAGTACTCATCTTCTTCCGCATTGCTCTTCAATACAATAGGCTACTCACAATATCAGCACCGTTCAACATGCTCACCATTGAGGTGGGCAATGAGATAAAGTTGGTACGAAACGACTCAAACTGTACAGATACTTTCTTAGACTCCATAATCGTAGATAGCTCCCCGAACTTGCCTCTTTACTCATGGCGAGAAGAAGTTGGAATCCTCGACGACCGCTTTTTATGCCCCGATTTGTGTGGAGAAAGATGCCTCGGGTACAGGAAACAGCGCCAGATTTCGAGGGTAACAATATAACCCACCATCCTCGGAACTGCACCATCGGTAGCTGAAGTTACCGGGGGACCCCCCCCCCCATCAACAAGTAGCAGATCAACACCTTCACAGGACTGCTTGTCGTTGTTCATTACACCGAGAATTTGACCTCTCTCTGTGTATCCACAGGACTGTTGTCATCGGAACTGATCTTACTTGTCATCACACACCGCACCGCTGACGTGGGAAGAGTAACAACCAACCCCGTATTCAATCAAGAGAAGGAGACCCTCAATCACTCTCATACAGATACACCATGGGACTTCAGTACCTTATCAGCATGAACCGCCAGGGTAAAGTGCGGCTTGCCAAATGGTACCAGAACTATACAGTAAGTATTGTCCGGGTGTATAACGTTTCATGTCAGACACACACGTAACTAACACTTGCATCAGCATGATGAGAAGTACAGGATCAACGTGGACGTGCACAAGTTGATCTCCTCACGAGAACACAGACAACATAGCAACTTTGTCGAATTACAGGACTCCAAGCTGGTATACAAGCGCTATGCCGGGCTGTTCTTCATAGCCAGCATCGATCTCGAGGACGACGAGCTTGCCTATTTATCCGCCATACATCTATTAGTAGAAGTGTTGGATCAACACTTTGAAAACGTTTGCGAACTGGATCTCGTGTTCAATTTTTACAAAGTATACGAATGCCTTGATGAGATCTTCCTTGGGGGAGAGTTGCAGGAGACGTCGAAGGAGGTGATTCTAAATAGGTTTGACGAAATCGAAGCCCTTGAGTAAACGAAGAATATAAACATACCCGTTAAAACAGTTCAACTTGCTTCAAATCCTTGGATAGAACTTCTTGCACCAGAGGCCAAACTTCCTCGGCAACGTCCTGTATATTTTTACCATCAACAACTAGAGTATTCCAATTTGGTTCGTTAAAGAACTTCTCAAACTGTAGCTTGACCTGCTGTTGAAACTCTGTAACCTCGTACCGCTCATCTCCAAACCCACCTCTGCTTGACTGGCTATCGTTCAGGTTGAGGAAAATGGTCAAGTCGGGCCTTGGGAGCCCAATGTCGGGATTGAGACACCACTGAGCATCCAACCCCTTCGCTGCCGTGTATGCCACGCCAGAGTAGACATACCTATCAAGCACCACGATTGTGCCGTTGTGCAATTTCTCCTTTATACCACGGGAAAGTTCCCATCTATTCGCTGAGAAGAGCAGATGTGCTGATTCATCAGACAGCTCGAACGACTTGTCAACGAGGTACGAGTTGATCAACTTGCCAATTGGTGTTGTTCTGTCTGTTGATAGGTATCCGCCGCCGTTAGTACTGTGTGCTTTGTAGTAACAGGTTGTTCAAACGTACCGGGAAACTTGATCAGTTCAACGTTCAATCCCTCATTGCGTAATCTGGTTACCAGCTCACTGGTTTGGGTTGTCTTGCCGGCTCTGTCCAGTCCTTCAACAAGGATCAAAGCGCCTCTGCCCATGTTTCACTGATGCTCGTCGTTCACGTCTAAACAAGCACAGTTGCACCAGCGCATCCACATTTTTCTACACAGGGGGACTACGTGCTTGTTTACGGAAGAGCTCTAGAAACGTATTTATTATTTCAAGAGATATCTTGTGAGTCTTTTGTAGCCATCAACGGCGTTCTTGAGATCTGCCACGGTGACATACTCGTCTGCCGAATGCGCCACCAGGATCGAGCCTGGCCCGTAAAGGTATCTACTCTTAAATTGTCTCTCCAGGTTAGGAACATCTGTGAAGTAGGCTAGGACAACAGTCTCGAAGCCTGGCACCTCAAAGTCCAAGTAGACCGGCTCCTTGTTTTGTATATCCACCAGCTTGACGTTGTCATACTCCTGATTGGCTTCATCGACGATGTGCTTGATGGTTCCACTGACAGTGCTTGTACTGTGTGCAACTCTGATGAGAATCTTTGCGCGTGCCTTTGGTGAAACAACATTAGCGGCGACTCCAGCCTCGATGATACCAACGTTGACGCTTGAGTTACCCAGTAGCTGGTCTGCTGGGTACTCAGCATGCTCAATTTGGTACAAGATATCGATCAGCTTCTTGTTGGCATCGATCCCCAACTGTGGATAACCAGAATGCGATGCCTTACCTTCGACGTCAAGCTCAATGTTGTAGATACCCTTATGCCCAACACCAAGCTTCAGCTCTGTTGGTTCACCAAAGATAGCATGGTCCCAATAAGCACCGAGCTTATCACTGGCGTGTCTCATTCCTATCCCATCGTACTCTTCCCCAACAACAAACAAGAGCGATACATCGCCTTCACCAACCTCACCTGACTCGTACAGCTCCTTTAAGGCAATGATCTGGGACGCAACAGATCCCTTTGCATCGTTCGAGCCTCTTCCGTATATCTTGTCACCTGACTGGTAATAAGGAATATAAGGCGGCACTGTATCGATGTGTGATGTTAACAACACGCTGGTGTTTCTTTTAGAGCCAAGATACGCATACACATTATCTCTGCCAGGCTTAACAGACTGTAATTCCACTGTGAACCCATTCTTTTGCAAGTATCTTTCCAAGAATTTCCCAACAGCTTCTTCATCACCGGAGATTGACGGTATATCGACCAGGCTCTTATGAAGGGATATCAATTCGTAGTCCTGGTGGTACACTTGTCCAATGAAGCTTTGTTGAAGTGACTCCCACACAGAGGCGGCACACGCTACTGAAGCAATGGTGAGTACATTTGTGAGTCTCATTTCATAGGCCAACTCGTGATTGCAAAGTTGTATAACTGTGGTTCCAGAGGGTCGAGATGGTCGGGCTTTTATATAAAGTCCCCCGGTGGTGGTGAGGAGGTTCTGCCGGGCGAGAGCCCTCTTTGCGCGCAGCATCTCATCCTCAGCAGATTTACTGTGGCTTACTCTAACCAAATAGTTACACAAGTAGTAGAGAAAAGTAATTAGTTTTGAATGTATTCGTATCCATTTCCCTTCCTGTCGCCCAGATTATACGCAACAGCAGAGAAGGAGGAACATGATATGGTCATAGTCCTATTGAGCGCACCACGATTGGGAATACGACCATCGCAGTGAATGGAATCCCAGCGTACACAATGAGACGTACAATGATTGTAATGTCGTAACGATTCTTGAAGACTCCGCAGGTGAAGACAACATTGTCCTGTTGTAGTTTATCCAGTGCTTCAAAGTATTCCTTATGTTCCTTTAAGTCTTCAAACTCTGTCAAGTCGATGGTGGATTGTGGACCGACGATATCCCTTGTCTTACGTGAGCTCATCTCTTTGACAAATCCAGTCACGTCTGTTTCGTGTTTATCCATGGTTGCAGATCTGATTCTGTTGAACGTCGGTGCATCAGGCTTACGATTCAGCAGATTGTACACCGGCTGGAACAGTTTCAGTAGCAGTGGCTTGGAAATCTCCTTCCAGATAGCTACGAGCAGTATGCCTATAACGACACGGATAAGAGATTTCAGTACTCCGGATTGTTCGAATGAATAGGGCATGCTGATATCTAATGGATTCATCAAATCTGACCGAAGATCAGTTCTCACAAAGATCCAGTTTGAGAGCTCAAATCCCATGATGACCCCTATAAACGCCACAGAATCGTCATAACAGGGACAGTCATCCACTGGGGATATGTGGAAATAGATCAGGGCATAGTTGAACAATACAACCGACAAGACAACATAGACTGGTTTCTCCAGGATAAACGTATCGTAGCTTTCCGCAGTCCACATTCTTAACGAGTATAAACTACCACCGATTAACGAACCAACAATGATATCAGCCAAACCGTGCATTCCACAATATACTCTTCCAAAGATCAGAGAAAAGTAGTATATCAACAAGGCCAAAGATGCTAAGACGAGCGAGGTTGTACTGCCAAATGAGTCCCTGTGTTTCCAGATCTCAAACATGAGGTACACTGACACAGCAGTGGCATTGGCAGAGTGCGACGAAGGGAAGCCGTACTCCTTCGCAGTATAGCCAGACATTGTGATTCTGTGCAGAGGCGGTGATCTTGGGCGTGGCAGACAGCAAAAGTCCTTGATATACCCGCTCACATAGATACCGTAGCCTAGCAAGAACACCAAGTCACGAGTTGTGCCGCCGTAGCCAAACCAGCAGGGAAGAGGTAACATCAACACGTAGAAGGTATGTGCGGCTAAGTTTGCTGTCCATGCAAAGTAATAATCCAACAGGGGACTCCTCAGCCTCCGTTGAATCTGTGAGAGAATTGGAGTCTCTGCTCTAATTAAGGGCAGCAGCGCTTGTCTTACCCTGAACCTCAAGGGATGGATCTTCGTCTTGTAATGTATATGTGGGAAGTTGCCCGAATCATCGTATGGTGACTTCGTGTCGAACCCGTTGAGATGGGCAAATTTGTCGATCGATTCCTGCGACGACGACTTTGCCTTCTCGCTCTCTGAGCGACTTTCCTTTTCGGAGCTTGTCATGGCCCTCATTGTGAAGAACAGCAAGCCTGGAGGGTGTCAAATGTCTCAACAACTGACGGAGCAAACGGACAAAAGCTGAGTGCAAAGATGGCCAAAGAGAGAAGGAAAAACCAAAGAAAAACAGAAAAACAAAAATCAACAAAGCATCGATGTTTGATAAGTTGACCGTTCACGAAGCACACTTAGCGACACACGTAACAACACACGCAAGCAAAAAAAAAACAGCTGGTTTCAACGCGTTTGGAAGTTGCCTCGGTGAAATTTAAACGGCCGAATACACCCTCAGAAAAGGTGGCTAAGCTGCCAAGGGAAAAATTATAGGGGTATGCTGTATGGTAGGGGCAGCACAGACACTATGGTAGAGTTTTCCAGTGCATAGTGCGCGCTGTACGTGAAAGGCACACATGCATTTTGCTCAGGTATTCGGGTAAGATGTACAGGTTTTTGGTGTTAAGCGGTGAATTTGCATAAGGACAGTGTGCGCCAGCTGTGTGTATTGGTCTTCGTCTATGAGTGTTGGTCTTAGTCTGTGTGTATTGGTCTAAGGTGAGCAGGATGGGTGCTCTAGTCAGCTTTACCTTGGAGGCGGAGGACAGGTGCGATATTGAGGAGCCGGATGCTATGTGAATAAGCTTGATAATGAGAATAAACCTGGACGGTGTTTGGCAGCAGAAGTTTACCCGATGACATCCTTTTTTGACTTGTTATCGCTCAAACCTCTTACCTGGAGTGGCAGGTATGTGGTTGGAGACAAATGGCTCTTATGTGTACAGTGTAGGTTACATCCGGGTGCTGTGTGTTGAAACACACGGATGTGCAACTAGACGGTGTGCTTCATTGATATAGCTGGTGTTATCCGAGCCGAGTAACACCGGGGTTGAACACGAGAGAAGGAACAGTCAAGAAACTATGAAACAGTAAAATATCTACTTGTATTCCATAGTTCAACAGCAGATACAAGCTATGCTAGAAATCCAGCGGGGAGAATTGGATCGTGGCAATGCACTGCGTTTTTGCAGTGGTGAGCCATCGCCATTTGTATGAGCCACCGCCATTTGTATAAGCATACAATGACAATATGCAAGGGACTGCATAGTGGGCAAGCCATCAACATCTTCCTGATAAATACTGACAGACACAAGCTGAAACCTATATAACTTTCCAGGAGAATCACCAAGTCCCTCAGTCAGAGGTCATACAATAGCTGGTGCTACAAGACTTGAGGGATTATAAGATAAAGCCTTTAAAATACACACAGACAATCCAAGTCATGTCAAGCGCACATGCTGAGGTTGACACATCAGTAAACGAATTGGAAATCTATCCTCTTGTTACCAACATCAGTGGTTGATTTTCTGTAAGTATTTCTCTCTTCCTCTGTCAGTTTGTTCCACGCTTTGGCGTTCTGCCTGTTTCTGAGAATATAATACTGTCTGGTCGCAATACATACAATAAAACATGCAATACTGACGCCAATCAGCCAACTGTTACCCCTGTGGTAAAAAGGACTATCATCAGCTCTGTATACATTTGACGATACAATACCAGCTGCCTGGGAAAACATATTGACCAATGCCGCACTAACAGCTCTTGAACGAACAGAATTGGAATTATGAGAACACCATGAGATTGAAATAGCCCAAAATGGTGCATAACCAAGCAACACTGTCAATATAGCATATGTCGGCCAAACATCAATTTGAGATCCTGACCAGAATCTCAGCGGAACCAAGCAGGAGAAACACCAAACAGCCACGGAAGATAGCACTAGAGCCCGACTGTTCAGCTTCTCTGAAAGCCAACCCGTCAGTAGCATGGTGATGATAGTCAAAACACTATTAGGAATGGTCAATAGATTTGTATCAAAGGTGGAGAATCCAAGCTGACGGAGTGTTAAGGTCAAATAGTTCCCAACAGGAGAGGCCATTAAGTCTCCGAGAAATCTCACAACATATATTGGTAGAAGATCGTAGTCAGTTAATGACATTAGAAGCTCTCTGAAACTCACTGGTTGGCGATTGTTCATATCACCTTTGGAAGGGTCGTCTCTCAATACTCTATTAACAACAATCTTCTCCTCATGATCGGTGAACCACCCATTTCTTCTATACCAAGTTTTAGTTTGTACAGCACTTGCAGGCATCATGAAGAAGCTTGCAATACCGATAAGAAGTGTGAAGATACCTTCCACTAAGAACACCCATTGCCACCCATGTGGAAGTAGATGTGTATTGATCCTGATGAGTGCATATCCCAGAAGGGCACTAAGAATATCCATCAAAGGATTAGCAATGTAGAATAACGAGAGTCTAAATGGTAATTCATCTGATTTGTAGAAATATGACATCCATAAACATGTATCACAGATAAAACCACCTTGAAATAGACCAATCAATGCTCTTGTAATGTAAAAGCCAGCCCTGTCAGTGATTGCTGCCTGTGAGATAGATACCATGCTCCAAAGACATAGCTGAGTGGGGATCCAGATATCAGCACCAATTTTCTTGGATATCAACTGTGATGGTAGCTCTGCTCCAAGGAAGCAAATAAGATTTACAGTCATTGCCCAGTTATAATCATTTGTAGACAGTCCCAGATCGTCAAGCACATCGTCACTCAAAGCTTGGTTAATATTGGCTCTGTCAAAATCAAGTGCAGTGAACATAATGTATGCCCAAAATGTCACTCTCCAGTCGATCTTCCAGAGGAGCTTCTTTTCCTCAGCAGTAGTCCAAATGTATTCCGTATCGAACAAGTGACGACACTCGTACTCTGCATCCTTGTAAACTTGTTTGTAATATTCAGCAACTGCAGGGTCTTTGAAGATATGATCTTCAACTGTGGACAGCGACTCTTCGTCAGCAACCTCATGTACAATCGTTCTGTCCTGGGATGAGAGATATTCTTCTCAAAGTTTCCAACCTTTAACCAGCTTGACATTTTTGGCATAAGATGAGAAGTTATATATGCTCAAGATATTAGAACTCAAGGATAAGTCTGATACTTATATGACCAATCAGTTACAGTTCTCACAGACTCATAATAGGGGATGAGTCCATAGCTTTACATGCCGATTCACCATGCTGTGGCTGCAATTGCAGTAATGTGAAATAACTTCAATGGATAGATAGAAACCTTCATGCCACTGTGGCGATATTTATCCAAATTGAATATGTACATGCCTATTACTGAAGATCTTCATCAAAAGCTTGGTAAAAGAACCCAAATGAGTTAACCATCTGTTAGGCTCACAGTATGAACGAATTTTTCAGAAACACAAGTTTGCCCATGTAGTGTATTGCAGCAGTAAAAGTCAACTCGAGTTGTCATTGAATCACCAACATTATATGCTGTCAATATTAAAATATCAGGGCAGAATAGCGTAGACGATAAACTTTAATATGGTCTCAGTTCTCGTTGAACTATCACATTATGCACTCATATCTTGGTTTGAAGTGTAATCTAGAATCAAAATAGTGATGTTTCAAGAAGAGTTGTCAGTTGGCCAGTCTTTAGTGGTTTATCATTGTCTGTAAAAGTTTTTGTCTTAAATCACAGTTGTGGGTACGGGCCTATCACCAATGAGAATAAAAAACAACTTAGTTATATCCTCAATTGAATCATAAATAGCATCGAATATCGCAATCGTGGCTGTTGACACACAAGTGACTGTTGATATAAGTGGCTTCTGTCAATTCTACAGTTCTCTTGATGTGGATGTATTCAGCGCCCGAGTGCAGGGATACGCATATATAGTTTTGATGAAGTGAGACGTTGATTGAGCACTTCGTCCAGCTCTGTAGACGAATCGGAGGTCAAGTCTTCTATTGTCAGCATCTTGTGAGATTTCTCTATAGATTCGCTGGTCCTCCTCGCTCATTTGGTCCCAAGCCCATGCTTTCTGTTTATTTCTGAAGGTATAGTGCTCTCTTACAATCATGCAGCCTATAAAACAGGCGACACTGAAGCTGATAAGCCAGCAATTACCTATGTGGTATAGTTAACTATCGTAAAACCTGTAAGCTTGCGATGACACAATAACATCTACATGGAAAGCATGCTGATCAGCGCAGAACTCACAGCCCTCGCACCTGCTGATTTCGAGCTATGGGAGCACCTCGAGATTGAAATGGAGACAATGCACCATAGACACAGTTGAATTGAAATCCAAGCATCAGCACCCAGATTTTTAGAAATTAGTTGGGTCAGTAATTCAAAAGGTAGGAAACAAATCAATGCCCAATTATAATCGTTTGAGGGTAATCTCAAGTCTTCATGCATATCATCACTCGATTCCTGATTGATGTTTGTCCCATTACACTCAAGCACACTGAACATCAAATATGCCCAGAACGTCAATTTCCAGTGGATATTTCAAACAAGCTTCCAGTCCTCTGGAGGTGTTCAAGTGTGAGCAGGATGTAAGTGATGACGACATTCGTACACGACTTTTTCATAAAGTTTCTCGTAGTAGGAAGCCACACCAAAATCTTGGAAGATGTGTCTTGGTGAAAAAAAACAAAACCCATAAGAAAGTACCGTAACCCTCAACAAGAACTGATCCTTTTGGAGACAATTGTTGAATCCCTTCATTTAGTTGAGGGATAAACTGGATTTCAATGAAACCTGTGGATACTGTTAGAGCCCAAATCTATGTCGATCCCCTCTCTTCAATGCCAATGAATAGAAAGACGGACAACAAGCAATTATGTGGCTGATACGAGTAATCCATGGCGCTACCACAGTGGTATCCTCATATGTATCACTTCTGCGAGCCAGATAAGTAACAAGTATAATGGTTCCAATCTTCATCAAGAAATGAATGAACTTAGAGGTATTTTAACAGACCAAGGATTACATTTTCAACCTGGCTCACATTTGATCACTAGAGGCTCAAACGGATCTACTAACAACTCAATATGACTAATCACATTCACCGAGAGAGAAAGAATAGATAACTCTGATCCATCCTTCAGCTCTGAAAGGGGGGAAACAGGATAAATATATGTCGTTCAATTCATAAGAAGTTAAAGGTCATAAAAGCCAGGGAGACAACGCACACCTCAGGAAGTTGGTTCTTGAATGATTTGTTCAATTTCATTCTTTTTGGCACGTGCAGCAAGGTTCTGTTCTCTTTTCTTCTGTGCTTCAGGTGTAAGTTCCAACGGTTGCATCTCTCTAAAGGTCACTGATACTTTCTTTGGAGGGAATGTGCCATCTGGGTTTGGGGTTGCTGGGGTGAACTTTATAAGCTGGAAGTCCTTTGTCAAGTAGTAGGTCACACCACCACCGATAGCCAATCCTATAAACCCTGCAATGATTCTTCCTGTGTTTGTTGGTGCCATCTTCGAGCTGGTATCTTCTTGCAATTGAACCCGTCAATGTCTCTTCAAGCTTCACCATTGCAACAACGTGAAAAGTGCCAACGATGAGAAGGAAACCTTTACCCGCGACATTCCCCAGCGGTGCGGGCACAGTGGCCAAGCGTGTGCACTCGGAGATGTCCATTCGACATCGGCTTTAGCCACACAGCACAGAGACTGGGCTCCTACGCTGGAAACGACTTCATAAGCCATGTCCAATCGACTCAGCACATCTGTAAATGTTCCAATGTGTACACCAGGGTATTCATAGCGTATTTGTCTCATGTCACAAATGGGTAAAGTGAAGGAATCTTTCTCTAGACCATCCAGTTAACGGGCGTTGTAATGGAAAACCGTAGGCCCGATGGAACAATGATGTTTTCTGCTTACTTCCCCGCGGCCGGGCTCACAGGCAGGGGGGAACCACATGCGCCTTAGGCGCAATTGCAAAGTTGTGGATTTACGGCGCCATAGTTGTGACTTTGTAAGCCATTGGCAGTTGAGTCATCGTGGATGAGACTATAAAAGACCATACAACTTCCCCAGACAGTCTGTCCTTAGAGATTTTCTCCTTTTACAGTCAAAATCCTCTTCACTAGACAAGAAGAATTCAGGAACAATAACAGCCACACATGCCCCTCACATTCCAATCAAGAAGATCAACAGTTTATTCAACCAAGGGTATCGTATCCTCGACACAGCCATTGGCCAATGCCGCTGGTGTTCGAATTCTCGAGAAGGGCGGGAATGCCATCGATGCCGCTGTTGCTGTTTCCGCTGCACTGTGTATCACTGAGACCGCTTCAACAGATCTTGGGGGTGACGCCTTTATCCTCTTCTATGACAACAAGAGCAAAAAGGTCCACGGTCTCAACGGGTGTGGTAGATCTGCGTCAGAGATAAGTCTCGATTTGATCAACTCCAAGTACCCGGATCATGTTGAAAACAACCGACTGAAAGTAAGCTCTCCGTTAACTGTAAACGTCCCTGGTGCGGTAGCCGCCTGGGAGAATGCAATTTCAACATGGGGGTCTGGGAAGGTTACGTTTGCTGAGGTTTTACAGCCAGCAATAGAGCTCGCTGAGAATGGATATCCAATCTCTGAAATAAGTGCCTCTCTTTATAAAGAGAGCGAGGAAACTTTAAAGAAAGTGAACGCAGTGAAGGGGAATGACTTCCTCAATGAGCAACTATCGACGTTTTTGCCGAATGAAGGGTTAAAAGCTCCCAAAACTGGTCAATTAATGAAGAACAAGAGATGGGCTGAAACATTGAAGCTTATTGCTGAGAATGGAAGTGAAGCTTTTTACGAAGGTCCAATTGCTGAATCAATTGTGAAGGAAGTTCAAAGCCGCGGTGGGTTGTTGAAATTAGAGGACCTAGCAGCTCATTCTTCGACCCAAGTATTCCCCTTGTACTTTGAATTCTTGGGTAAGAAGTTGTGGGAAATCCCACCAAATGGTTCTGGAATCATTGCACAGCTCACACTGGGTCTGATAAAGGCATTGGATTCCAAAGGTGATGTTAAACTGTCTGAGCTTAACCATAACTCCGTTGAATACCTCCATTTGATAATTGAGTCCCTGAAGCTAGCTTTTAAGGATAGTGAAGAGTATGTCCATGATCAATTTCATGTTTCGAAGAACTTTAAGCTTGCAAATTCTCCAATATCACTACAGGAGCAACTACTGACCTCTCCTTACTTTGCAGAGCGTTCAAAATTCTTCAACAAGGATAAAGTGCTTGACAATACCACTTTGAAAGTTGGTACTCTACCAAACGAGTCGTTCAAATCCGACACAGTCTACTTCTCCGTCACAGACAGCGATGGAAATGCAGCAAGCTTCATTAACTCTGTGTTCCACAACTTTGGTTCCGGTATTCTAGTTGAAGATCGTGGATTCTTCCTTCAGAATCGTGGAGCCAACTTTAGCTTAAAGCCAGATTCAAAGAACGTTATTGCTGGGTCTAAACGCCCATACCACACAATTATTCCTGCTATGATTACCACCCCATTGGCAGATGGAACAGATGACTTGTATGCAAGTTATGGTATCCAAGGGGGATTCAACCAACCACAGGCCCATGTTCAGGTGTATCTTAACCTACTGCTGTTTGGCATGACTCCCCAGGAGGCACTTGATGCTCCAAGAATTTCATTGGCACCTCACCCTAAATACTCCTCAACAGATACAGGACTTGGAGCACAAGGGCCTGTGAGCACCAGTGTGACATTGGTCAATGTGGAATCTGGTATTGATGCAGATGTCATTGATGGGCTTAGAAAACTGGGACACGACATTAGAGTGGTTGAGGGCGATGCAAGAAAGGTCTTTGGCCGTGGGCAGATCATTAGAAAAGAACCAGGAGAACAACTTGTCTATGCTGCAGGCTCTGATCCTCGTGGTGATGGTGCCTCAGTGCCATTGCTCTGATCATGTTTCTGTTTTTTGTATGAGATTTCAATGAAGGCACTGGCGAAGTTAGTCATCGTAGCGTACAATAAACAACTACATAAGCGATTAATTTCTTCCCAGAACAGCAATTGTATAACCTTACATGTTGATATGGGGACATGGATTGTGTAATAGCAGAAAGACATCGGTCTTATCAATTGTAACAGGTAAAAAGTCCAGCACCCAGATTTCTCTAGCATTTTTGAAAAGAAAAAAAAAGTGGAACTCCCCATAGGGGGCTCGAACCCCTGACATTTCGGTCAACTTCCCCTAGTTAGTTCTGTAAAAGCCGAACGCTCTACCGACTGAGCTAACAGGGACGAGTTCCAAAATTTCAACATCCATCATTCTTTGTTATAGTGAATGAAGGTGTGATCCAATTCATACTCTGATATGTTATCACTCAGATCAAAAAACAAGTTCCATTGTACTTTACCAGTGTCTTCACATCGAGAAGTATTAATATTGAGCATTAAAAATCGAACATGTCCCAAATTTGAACCATTAACTCAATAACGTACTCAATAACCTGAAACAAAGCCTTCAATCCATTTCATTGGACTGATATTGGTACTCAAATGCCAGAAGCTAAATGTATTTTCATGAATGGCCTGATTAGAGCTAAATGGGAATTCAAGATTTTGGAGCAAAGAGCTAAGAGTCTCATAATGAGGTACAGCATATTTATCCTTTCTTCTTCCAACTTTCCAATACTTAAGTGTACGAAAATGCTAAATAATAGGGCTCATACTACTACCACAACGAACCTGGTAGTGTGTCATCACATGAATTCATATCAAATAGGATTGTCTTTAGTAAATGCTTACCTAGATCAATATTTCCTCTTACTACTTTTTCAATATAGTCATATTTTATAGCGTACCTAGCTTTGTCAATGGAACGGTAGATGTAGACCTCAAGAGGTATAAAGTAAGATCTTTGAATTGAGAGCCATTTGATGTAAGAGACAACAGCCATGTGACTAGATAGCTGGGTATACAAAAGACCAGAAAGGACTTTATTTTGGCTGAATGATTTAATTTTATTTAAAACTCTATAACCGCGAGTTGATAACCAATGAATGAGCCTATCATATCTACCAGGTTTGAATGACTGGGCATTGCGATTTCCTTGTCCATACACAGAGAAAGGACTGTGGAATTTGGTTGTTAAATCGTCATTCAAGTGATATAGAAGACTCCAGGAGTTTTTACAGAGCAGAACCTCTATAACATGGGTCCCATTTTCGACTATAATAATAGTGAGTTCTCATAATAAACTGCTGAGAGCAGAACTGACTCAAAAGGTTTAATCGAAATTTCTGAAAGCTTGGTTCTATTTTGTACCTCTACGCTGGTTATCAACAGTCGTTATCCTTACAATAGAATGTGACTTACTATATAACTCTCAGCTCTTGTATAACCAGGAATAGTTGATATATGTGTTGTGCCAAAAACGCGAACAAAAAATATATAAGAAGAGAGTAAATAAAGAACCGAGAATAATATTAACAACCGGCTCATAAAAAAAAACAATAGGAAAAAAAAAAACAAGATAAGAAGACTCCCTAATAAAGAAAAAACAACAGCAACCAACACAACAACAACACCATCAACGAGAAAAAAAAAAAACAACTAATAAACGAAAAAAAAAAAAAAAAAGAATAACAACCCGCCGAAAAAACTACTAAAGAAGCTGCGTCGTCAAAAAACATCATAAAAAAAAGCGTTGGTAAACCCCTACCAAGCATGGTTATAGCAACGGTCCAAGTTTGCATTTCCCCTAAGAAGTAACCTAAGCTAATGAACCTAATACATACTTATATTACATGAAAGGCACCCTTAGTGTGTGGGTAAAAAAAGCTTCGATATCAAACCTGTGAGGCTTTATGTGGATTAAGCACCCAATCTGCACGTCATACAGCTCTTATTCGCGTTTGAAATTTTAGAGCCATTGATTGAATTGGCTACTTCAGTATTATATCATCAGATTCAACAAGGTGTGTCGTAATGATAAGTCTCCTATTCAGACCACATTGATATGGCACCGGATTCTTGTCATGAGCATCCAGTAGATAAGCGTCGAAAACCCCTGGAAGGAAACTGCAAGAACCTGCATTCTACTGCAGTCATCTATTAAGTTGACTCATTTGATCAACATCGGTCCCAAAGTCCGATGTGTGGAGCCTGGATTTCATCAACCTGAGGGCCGAGTTCTTATCCAAGAGCTCTAGTAAACCATTTAATGGAAGTATGTACTTATTACATGTACCTTTCTTGCATAGTTCAGCCCAGAAAGAACGACATCCAACGAATAATCTTGCAACTTGTACTACCAGTTTTCGTAGAACCTTCTTAAACTAATTATTCCTTTTAATTCACCCTGAGTTCATGATAACCCGGCAGTGGCTATCGTGATCTTCATAGGAAGCAGTGACTTCAAATATTCATTGGATTAGAGCTGCTTTATGCTATGTGAAAT
Source organism: Williopsis jadinii (assembly GCF_001661405.1). Lineage (NCBI taxonomy): Eukaryota > Fungi > Ascomycota > Saccharomycetes > Phaffomycetales > Wickerhamomycetaceae > Williopsis > Williopsis jadinii. The sequence goes on from NW_017963657.1 coordinate 666,243, forward strand.
GTCACCGGAACAGGGGTTGATGAACTTGCTGCATATGTTCCAAACAGTTTTCACTTCACGGAGATGCTCATAGTGGACTACAAGTAATGTGCTAGAAGACTAAAGAAAAGCATGGCCTTTCTTCAAGTTACTCTAAATTTGTATTACTGTGTTCAGATGGTTTGGAATCACATCTTTGGGAAAAACAGTCAGATTGTGATTGCTTTCTATATATTTTATTGCCTTTCCGGGAATCTTGAGGAATAATAATAATAACCTTAAACTTCAACATGTACAGTGTGCATTTGGGACGTTATCAAAGCGATTTACAGTTGTAATAGTCCATAGAGATGTGCTCATTCTTTGGGCAGGAACATTTGCCGGCATAAAAATTTAAAAGATCAGTGTGGTAGACCAACGGTAGTTCATGGTTGATCGTTATTTTATTCACTTGAAAGCGGAAAAACTTATAAATTCACCGAATGTCTCTGATCAAAGAAAGGTAGAATATCAGTACTCGTATAGCAGCTACTTTTCTTACCCAAGTTAAAGACGAAGTAATTGCAATCATGAACCCAGCTAATATTTTTTTGTCACTTTTGTCCATTTCGACTGCAGCCCAAGCTGCTTTTAACGTTCCAACCGCCAAAGTTGTTAGAGGAACCGACTTCCCCTACGGTGTTGAATTGAGTGTTGGTGCCCAAAAGTCAGTTGTTAAATTGGACAATACTGTTGGTGATATTCTCCTTACCAAGGATTCCGGTTTTGACATTGTTAATTTGATTGAAAGTTTGAACAAGGATGTCAGCGTTGATTTTGAAAATTTTGGGAAGAACTTCAAAGAAGGCCTGAACAAGATCAACAACCTCATCTGGGGTAAAGAGTCGATCTCCTTTGGCGGTTCAGATATCACTTACAAGGATGTTGTTATAGGTGCTACTGCTGATTCGAAGGAGTCTTCCATTTTTGGACTGGCAAATCCATTCACCGTTGGTACAAATGACACCAGATTTTGGGATATTGTTCAAGAACTTGGCGGATCACCATCATTCTCCTTTGGTCTTTCAACCGCACCTTCCAACGAGGAACTTGAAGGATGGTTGACCTTTGGCGGTGTTGCTAGCAGTTTGTTTGAAAACTTGACGACGATCCCTCTTATTGGTGAGGATCAAACATTGCAAGTTGCCCTCTCTGCCGTGAAAGTATTAACTGGAAAGGAGGAGTTGACCCGCTTGACCAATGTTACTTATAGAGCCGAGTTCAACCTTGGTGTGAAGCTTTCCACTTTGCCATTGGGACTGTTGAAGGATATCCTGTATCAGTTAGGCTACGTCGAATTGACAACCGATGCGGCTGGTCTGTTTATCGTTGGATGCGATGAGCTTCAGTCGTTTGAGTACGAATTCAACGAACTGGTCTCGATCACCGTTCCAATCCGTCAAATTAGCACCCAAAATGACGATGGAACTTGTTCCCTCGCGATCATTCCAATCGATGACGACGCAGACACCGTCACCATTGCAGGGAGCTTGTTAGGCTTGATCTACTTTTCAGTTGACTTCCGTGAGGGTGACATCAGCGTTGGCCAGGCAATCTTCCCTGGCATTGTTGCTGACCCACACTTTGAGGTTACCCCGCTGTCACCATGAACGTGTTGTATAGATATTTTTACAATGTTGTGTATATAAATGTGATATCGAAGACCTAAGCTCTAAGCCCACATGCCACTCTCACCTTCAAAACCACGTACTCAAGTGCAAGACTGAAATGGCACCAGGAGACTTTGTTTCCCTGTTAAAAGCGAAGAGAACGCATAGCCGAAAAGGGAAGTTTGCAAACAGAGAACGAACACCGCAAAACCCAAAAAAAGAACAGTCCCTCTCTGTTCGGGAAAACGATTCGTGACACAGAACCACAATAACACGGAAAAGTACGGCTGTGTCCTGGTGGATAAGAAAATTCCAGCCATGTGTTCATTTCGCCATTGGGCAACAATTTATAGCCGAGACAGGGAATTTTGCGCAAGATGATTCATACATTTGCGCAAACTTGCGCAAAAAAAGAAAAAACACGAACGAAAAAAAGTGAAAAAGAAAAAACTTCAACACCAGCGCAGGAAAAACATAAAAAAAAGGTTGAGCCAACGCTTTTCTTTCCTTGATGATACCTTTGAACCCATCTTCAACAACCCCCAACCCCAACCCCCTTTTTCTTTTATTAAAAATCTCACAGTAGATTTCCTTGTTAAAAGACTGTTATAACTTTGTGTTAGTTAAACTTGGTCTGAGGAGATTTTACGGATTTTTTTAATCAAAAAGGAAAAAAAACACACACACAAACACAACCCGTCTTTTAAAGTACCGGGAAAGGAAGACAACTGTTCATTTGTCCATTTGTCCCTTAGTCTTTGTCTCATTTTCTTGTGCTATTTCCTTGTCAGACTTGCTCTACGAGTTTGGAGCACTGTACAAGTCCGAAGAAGGTGTCAATATCACCACCGAGACGAGTTTTTCACCTCGACAAGGTTGCCGATATCAACTCCTGGCCCACGCTTTTAAGTGTTCCCACACAGAACAAAACAAGAGGAACCCTACAGACCAAGTCATCAAGGACAGAAGCGTTATACATACACGTCTTCTTCTCAGAGTGCCAGGTTACTGTATATTCATTCCAGCACTGTTGTTCGTGAAGCAATCCTCTCATTGAAAAGTGGTGCACATTTGTTTGTCAGCTAAAAGACCCTACGCAACACGCAAAAAAACGAAATTTTTTTTCGTGATTGAAAAGCAAAGTACAAAGAGGCAAAGCAACAACAACAGCAAAATACAACAAGGACATAAAGAAATTACGAGTGTGATTTTAGAAAGTGATCTATACTGCTTTCTTGATTTCATTTATCGTTGTTGAGGTATAGGACTTACTTATTGAAGTTCTAATATCTGTTTCTTTCGAGTTTCTTTGGTTCTTCCATTATAGGCGAGCTTTTTGTTAAGTTATCGCTTATCTGAAACGGTTGTTCTTGGACTTCCCTCAGACTTTTTCTTCCTTTTTATTTTATTCTTTCTTTTCTATAGAAGTTGAACGTTGAATAAGAGACACCATCATGTCTGCAGTCTACGGATATCAGCCATTTGGTGGACGTTCCCATGTTCAATCTCACTCCTATTCCCATTCCTTTGAGTTGCCACAGTACCAACAGGTTGGCCCACCACCTATGTACTTGCCTCCACCACAACACCAGTTTGGTGGCCAGTACAACAACTACACCATGGGACCATCACTCCATCAGCAGCAGCAACAGCACATGTTTTATGGTGCATGCGGGGCTCCTATGCCTGCCCCAGTTGCTGTTCCTGTTCCGGCCCCACAAGACCAAGATGCAGTCACCGGCGGTGTCAGTCCAGTGTTGGATTATGACTTGGACATCATGACCAAGTTTGTTGCTTACTTGTCGCACAGACTCTTTGGAAGACACGATACTGAGAACCCACGTTTTGTCGGTCAAATGAAGGCCGTGTTGGGTGCAGTTCGTTTGCCAAAATCTTCAATGATGTTGGCTTGTTACTACTTGCTTGACAGATATGAGAAGGATTCTATCCTTTTCAACTCGTCATCAGATGAGTTGCTCTACGAGATCACTGTTCTGGCTCTTGCCCTCGCCAACAAGGCTAACGATGACCACACTTTCATCAACAAGTCGTGGTCCCAGGCAACTGGTCTCTCTATCATGCGTATCAACAGCTTGGAGGCCACTTGGTTAGCAATGATTGAGTGGAAATTGCACAAGATTGATATGACACGTTTCAACGAACTCACTGCTCAGTTTGACAAATACACAATTAACATCAACAAGCACCAGGAACAGATTCAACTGCAACAACAACAGCAGCAACAACAACAACAGTTTGCAGCTATGTCTGCTGCAAGAGCCACTCCAGGCAACTATCATTACAGTGTTCAAGAGCCAGTTTCTCCCGTGTCCATGAACTCCGAGTCCTCTCCAATATACAACTCAGGTATCACCCACCAATCTCCTTGGGCTTATCAACAGTTGTATAACAACGCTGGATTTGGTAGCTACGGTCACCAGAAGAGTTATTCTTGGCAAGTTGATCAGTTTGAACCAAGTTATTATTGTTCAAAAACTGGTCTTCAACACAAGAGCCAATTCTGTTCTTGTACCTACTGCTCATCTTCGGTTAGAGGAGTTGAATGGAACTCAAGATTGGGTACCGCTTGTTGATTGTTATTCATCCTATTTGTCTACACTATACTACTAATACTTGCTTTCTTTCCAAAATATCTGAAAACAAAAAAAAAAAGTATTCTTATACACACATACATCAAAAGTTTTTTATGCTGCTTCTTGTGACTTCACTCTTTTATTTTTTATGCTTTTTTGGTTTATTCATCTCTCTGTGTTTGGTTTGTTTGTCGATTTTGATTCCACTTAACTGTTGGAGTTTCCTTTATCAACGAACTTGACATATCTTGTCTTTTCTATATATGTTGTCGATCGTCTTTTACTTTTTTTCCAAGGTCGATGTCATCGTTATACTCAAACGAGGCTCTTTTTCTTTTTTTTTTCTACCTTGATATATTGCTAATACGACTACGGATCCATTTATTTGGTTAATTCATGGTCTAAACTACTATGGCAACGTTTGTTATATAAAGTCAATACAATTGGTCGCTGGATCTTGGATCATCGATCATGTTACATTTTTGTGTGAAATCATTGATATTGTAAATTAAACAATATTAGAAACGTATGTACGTATATCTCAATGATCGTTGTCGTCCATATGAAAGTCATCGTTCACGCGAACAGGGGCACCAAGCCGTGAAGTACCAGCCGTGGTACTGATGGAAGGCGTGAATGGCGTTCCAGTCAACGATCTTCTCGAATTCGCAGAAGATGGTTTAAGAGTCTTGGAGGTTAATGATTTCCTCTTATTCCTTTGTGAAAACACTTGTTCCAATTCAGACAAGCTCTGATTGATGGACTCATCTACGCTAGAGTCCTTATTCGCTGTCGTCAAGTAGTCTTCGGTTGGGTTAGCAATATCGTCCATAGTCTCATCAGAATCTTCGACATTGTCGTCGTCATTGTCAATAATACTAGCCGATGCATTTGGAACGTCCCACCGAACCTTCTTTACAACCTTTTGTTTTGTAGGTAAGGGCGAGCTTGTTTTGGTAATGCGACTTACACCTGAGGGCTTGACCAAAGAAAGACGCGATGAAGGCGATAACCTGAAAGGAGACGATGCTCTAGCTTTATTAAGCCTTCTGATTGGCGAGGTCGGAATGACAGTATCGGCGCTGAGATCGTTGTGAAGATCACTAGAAAAGTTCTCAAACTTTTCATCAATCTTGAGTATCTGGTCAATGCAATCACGGAATGACTTGTAGAAATTCCGTACTGTCTCTTGTAAAGTAGATTTTGACAATTCTAAATCGGTTGAATAGCTCTGGTTGTGTATGTGCATCATTGCTTGAAACAATGTAGATGTAGTGAATTTGAAGTTGCTCATAAAATGCTCACCATTAACAATTCTGTCCTGTAAAATTGAAGCGTTGTAAAGTATTGTTTTCTCCACTGAGTCCTTAATGAGCGCCACCGACGTTTCAAGTGTCAGCTTGTCGTATTCAGTCCATCCTTCAAGTTCGGACATCTTTCTCATTGCTGCATCTGTTGAACTTGCTAAAACATAATCGAGCTCACTCTCTTGTTCATAAAGATATTCCAATTCAGTTATCTTTGCGTCAATTTTGGCCAACAACTCCACTATTAATTCAATGATCTGTTTGAGTTCCGGTGATACTGCAACTTCTTGAGAGAATGTGATATACTGCTTGAGTTCCATACGTTGTTCTAGCAAAAGCCTTCTCTTACACAAAATGAGTGATTTTTTGATCTTCAAGTTCTGGAACTTCTTTGAGTTCAGATTATTCTTGATGGTATCAAGCAGCTCAAGTATACCTATTGTTACCCTTTGTGCCTTCACTTTGTAACGTTCTACAGCCTCATCAATCTTTAAACCTTCCCTGTTTCTCAACTCTTCAATTTCCTGTTTCTGTTCGGTGATCATTTTCAAATATGACCCAACATGCCTGTTCAAACTGTGTTGGTTTCGGATAACTTTAGTTTTGATCTGTTTGGCACGATCAGCGTACTTCAAAGTGTTCAACGTCTCATCATAATGATGACTCGATGGACTTACACAAACAATCATGACCGTTTTACAATTCCCACCAAGAGAAAACTTCAATAACCTCGTCAACTTTGAATCCCTATACGGAACATGATTTCTTCGTCTCGGATCACATAATGCATTGATGCAATTACCCAAAGCCAAGAGTGATTTGTTGATATTTGCACCTTCATGGAGTCTTTCGCCACGGTTCTTGGTTGCAGCGGCCCTTTCACTTCCTGCAAGATCGATAATGGAGAGTGTTGCGAATGTATGATCCTCTTGTATATCTGCTGTTCTGTTTCGCTGAATGACATTGATCTGGAGAACTGCGTGCGATCTTGACGAAGTAGCATTGGCTTCTGTTGGAGAGCAAGTACGGTTACCATTGCCAATAATGATCATATCCATGACGTCTTGCACAGAACTTGGTGTGTGAGATGAAAGATTAGAGACCGTGATTCTATTATTTGCATCTTCACGTAGAGTTAACAACTTACCTGTATTTGGCTCCATCAAATCCCTTATAGTCTCGTTATAAATCTCCAAGTAGGACAAGGAAACGTCAATGTGCTTTGTGTCTTTCAACTCCTCAATCCTTTCAAAGAGTTCCTTCATGGTGAGAAAGATGATTCCTGGTTGATCCATAGTTCCACTGATTGTATGGGTTTTACCACAACCAGTAGCTCCATAAGCAAATACAGTTGCGTTAAAGCCATCCAACACGCTATCCAACAATGGTCTAGCCGTTTCCTCATAGACTGTCTGTTGCGACGAGTCTTCATCGAATAACTTGTCAAATACAAATCGATGCTCTTTGTACCTTACAGATGTTCGTTGGAACGTGTTCTTTGGTAGTGTAGCCAGAGGATTCCCATGTGGTGGATCAAATATCAACATCCTGTCATCTACAACATCAACAATCTTTCGGAGCCCCTTTGGCCCGTATCGCTTGTGTGCATAGCTATTCTCCTTTCCTGCTATACTCTTGAGGCTTAAAGAACCATCACCTAAGAATATGTTATCCTGTTGATATGTCACCAAATGGGAAGATTCAGCAGATGTGAACGGTCTGACACGAACAGATACTGTGATGGACGACTCTCTTTGCGCCATCTTCACTCGTGGAGGAGTAGATCGTGTGGTTCTCCTTTCAGTTGCTGTGTTTGTGTGTATATGTATTTGAGACCCTTTCGATGACCTGTCAAGAGATCACCCTAAAGAGAAGTTGAAGAACAAAGATAAAAAGATTGGATGAAGATGTACACAGAAGATATCGGTAATATGGTGTAATGTATACACACAACAGGACCAAATAAGCTTGGAAACTGTTTCTTTGTTGTGTTGTTCTTCCACTCAATATTCGTTTCAAGTGATGATCGCGCGAAAAGTAAACAAAGAAACAAAAACAAACAAAAACAAGAGGCTTATATAAGCATATGTGTATTGCTGACGTAATCGAGGATGATGTACGCAGAGGGCACTTTTACCACTCGGGGAGTATTCATCTACATTGGGCATCCAATTGCTCCATATATTGCTGAGTAAGTAACAATGAAGAGAGTTATCAGAAGTTGGAGCGACTGTACAAGAGATGAGCTGCCGGGAGGAGATCATCAACGTTGAGGAGGTCGATGCCCAAATCCAAGAGATCTTCCCAAATTGCATTTCTGTGAGAATCCGGGGAGCCTGGTGTTGACCAGATTCTTGTTAGGATTCCTTCATTATGTGCCTTTTCAAATGCCAGTCTAATTCTTTCCCTTTCTATGTCACTGAGGCCACCGAGCTTCACTAATTCGAGCTCAGTACCGGTGATTTTTGAGAATGAGGAGGAAGATGTGATGGCAATTGTATTCAACTTCTCGGTGTTTCCGTAATAGTCAAGACGTGCCTGTAGAGCAGATAGATCATCTAATGGTGCATCTACAAACACATTTCTCACTTTCAGTCCGGCAATTTGTTCAACTGGGAAAGTAATTGGAAGTGCACCGGTCATAACGATCGTCAGCGGACCGTAGTACCATTCCCCAGTCTCAGTGTTAAACGTTGTCAGATAGCCTTTCTTCTGAAAGGATTCCAGAACCTTTTGCAATTTGTTAAAAACTCTGACTGGCTCATTCTTGGCATCGATTTGCCAGAATAGGGTGCTTCCTGGATCAGATGGATAAAACCCATTTGGATGTTCACCGTCTTGAAGATCTTGATTGACTTCATCCAAAATTTGGAGTAAAGGATCAACGTACATATCTTTCAAGTTTCTCTCTTTGGTCAATACCCAGGCATCATGACCCACGAGCAGAGTGTCGTCAGATGGGTCCAGAGACCAAACATCTGATTCAATTGATGCAGCGCCGATAAGCAGTGCATCATAGACAGGGTCATCTCTATTTTCATCGTTATGCGAATGAATTGGCAAGCGAGGTTTTTCCTGGGCAACGTACGAATAATCACGTTTCAACAAGCTGTTGTTCAATTGAGGTCTAGAAACAGTTGATATCAAGAGCTTAGTAGTGGTGAAGTATGTCAAAGTGACAACACTAACGAGTGCTAACATGAATTTAGTAGATCTCATCATCGCAGAGGCCTTTGCCTTTGACAAAGTGCCCTGAGAACTAGTGTTTGTCATCTATTTGGATTTTAGGCAAACTTGTTCCCAAATGTAACGTTGTGACGAGTACTTCCAGTTACCTCTACTATGACCTAAGCCACCCTTTTATATAAACATTAATGAGTAGCTGATCTCGAGTGAAATAATTTGAAATGCCTGTCACTCAAGCGTACAAGGTTTTAGCGAAGCTCGTGGTTGTTGTTGTTGCTGAGCACGTTGCTTGAGCCAAAAACTATCGATAGTTGCCAGTTCAGCAGTTTGAGGTCTGGAAAAGCACAAAAATTTTTGGAGTTTGATGCTTCAATAAAGTGCTTGAGTTGAATGCTCAAATTTAGGCCTCGAGCAGTAACTTTCCACACCGTCAACATGGTTGAAGGAAGTCAACTGGTGTCTGAGCGACGATATTCACACTCCAGCGAGCCAGTGATGGTTTGAACCACGTGTATCGCCAACTGATCTTTCATTCGAGATTTGCAAATGACTGTGCAAACCATGGGAGATGAGCTGCATTTATTTTAATACTAACCCAGGTATATAGTGGCAGTTGCACCATGTTGCAATTATGGGTTCTCTTTGCATGATACTTTCTGATACACACCTGTCTCATGCATGGTGGTGCTTCCTACAGTACGAAGTAGTTTGTCTACCAAGAAAAGACGGCACAGTAATTACATAATGGGCGTGTCTATACTGTATAAGCCATCTGTTTACAGCCCCCTCATTGAAGAATCTTCGCTCGCTCTATTCCCAAAGCGTTGGGGACTTTCCTGTAGGTTTGTTACAGGTAAACACCGCAATTCAACAAAAAAAATCGGCTCCATGAGAATTTGGAGGAGTAGAGAGAGAGTGTGGGTTAGAATCTCACATCGGGGTGTTTCCCCCGATGCTTAGGTGTATAAATAAACGAGTAACGAACCAATTCCCAACCGTCTGCCTTTGAAGTTAGATGTGTGCAGTTTTAGTCTGTGGAAACGTCAGAGATTCAACAATGCTTTAAACTACGCGGTGAGGCAACAGAAATTACGGACACCGATGTTGAAAGACATTAACAGGCAATAGGAAGCTCCCACGCAAGGATATGTGTCAATTGGCACCTTAAGGACGAACATCAGCCAGCTCCAAGGACACACCGTCTACAGAAGTTACAACCAAAAACGCACCAATTATTATACCACCAAAACAGAAAAAAGGGTGTCAATTCCCGTGGGCCTCGGATGGTCACCTCTGATCTCGGTGTAATGGTTCTACTGAGCGGTGGAAGATGTGATCAAAGATTGGTCACTTGCCAACAGCCAAGCATGCAATGACGTTAGTCCAAGTGACCTCTTATGCACGTATGGGCTCCACACTTTAGCTGCTTACACTGTTTCCTGTTAGATTTCAAGGCCTATGCTTTATAATGTTGTTGCTTATACAACGACAGACGTGTGTGTGGATTCGTTATGTTTTTCCCACGCCCCTCTCGCTAGTGAAGGAAAACCTTGTCCCCGGCACCTGCGCACAAACAACGCTGGGACCACGGTGCTCCCTCTGGCGCTCATGGGCTCTCCCTCAGCCGTAACAACCTGAACAGCTTCCAAGCTCGGGGCGCTCGGCTGGAGGGGACAAAAAGGTCGGAAGAGTATCAGAGAGAGAGACACCTTTTCGGAACCGAACGGCTGTGACGTGATTACGCTATGCCCCGTCGAAAGCACACGCTTAGGGAACAGAGGTGAGCCATTCCCAGATTCCCAGATCCCACACCGGCTTCGTGCCTGCGCGTGTGTTCCAATCTCCCCGTGTGTAAGCTGTGAACAGACACCGTTGCGGATCGTGCCGTCATTACTGTGGAAACAAATGGGAACCCTAAACACGCAAGACACACAGTAAGCCAGAAACACGAAAAAAGAAAGAAAAAGCGAAAAAAAAACATCGCGGATTAACTGCCCAGTGAGCACCAGCCTGTGAGGTTGGATGAGGCACTTCACCACCTCTTTGATACCAGCGTTGATGCTCTACGCTCTACGATCTACGCTCCACGCTCCTTCTCTCCCCACTGCGACCACCTAAACCGAATCATCACCCCACCATTATTAAGCGCAGCAGAAGCCAGGGACCCCACATACATCCGCCAATTGTTACCATTGGTCAAACCGTTTTAGACCTACAATGGCACCCTATTTTTCTTGTGTCTGATTTGTGGGGGGTGGGGCATGGCCTTTTTGTGGCCCGCTTGTTCATTTTTCCATGTTTTGATATTTCCTTTGGTGCTTTTCCCCATTGCAACTTCTACCGTTGAGCCAAAACATTTACCGCGTGTGCGCGCGCAATTCACCACCGGCTCCAGCTCAGACGATGGCAAGGGAAGGGAAATGGTCCGGCCCTTGGCCCTGGGGATCAGGCAGAAGGAGCCCCACCAACCGCGCTAGGCTCCGAAGATTGGCTCTGCGGTGCGCGTACCAGGTGTGTTTTGGCGGTTTGGGCTCCAAAAAAGTGATGACCATATGCGTCTGTTGTTGGCAGCGTCATTTTGGGTATATAAGTGGACGTCTTTCTCTCTCCTTGAGGACGGCAGTTGGCGAACCCCTTTCCTTCCCTTCTTCCTCTCTTGCAAGACACTAAAAGAAGAATCATAAACTCATACACAATGTCTCTCAGACTCGCACAATCCGTCAGAGCCAACCCTCTTTTGAAGAAGAACACCGCGCAGCTGTTTGCTGCCAGATACTATTCCTCGTCTGAGAAGACGTTGAAGCAGCGTTTTGCTGAGCTCATCCCGGAGAAGGTTGACCAAATCAAGCAGTTGAAGAAGGACTACGGCTCCACTGTTATCGGTGAGGTCACCTTGGACCAGGCCTACGGTGGTATGCGTGGTATTAAGGGTCTTGTCTGGGAAGGTTCCGTGTTGGACCCAGTTGAGGGTATCAGATTCAGAGGTAAGACCATCCCAGACATCCAAAAGGAGTTGCCAAAGGCCGAGGGTGGTGAGGAGCCATTGCCAGAGGCTTTGTTCTGGCTCTTGTTGACTGGTGAGGTGCCAACCGTTGGCCAAACCAGAGCCTTGTCTGCCGAGTTGGCTGCCAGATCCTCCTTGCCAAAGCACGTTGAGGACATCATTGACAACTCCCCATCCCACTTGCACCCAATGGCTCAATTCTCCATGGCTGTTACTGCTTTGGAGTCCGAGTCCCAATTCGCCAAGGCCTACGCTGCCGGTGTCTCCAAGAAGGACTACTGGAACTACACCTACGAAGATTCCATCGACCTTTTGGCCAAGTTGCCAAACATCGCTGCCAGAATCTACCAAAACGTTTTCAAGGATGGTAAGCTTCCAGCCGTTAACAAGGATTTGGATTACGGTGCCAACTTGGCCAACCTTTTGGGTTACGGTTCCAACGCTGAGTTTGTCGAGTTGATGAGATTGTACTTGACCATCCACTCTGACCACGAGGGTGGTAACGTTTCTGCCCACACTACCCACTTGGTCGGTTCCGCCCTTTCTTCTCCATTCTTGTCCCTTGCTGCTGGTTTGAACGGATTGGCTGGTCCACTCCACGGTCGTGCTAACCAAGAAGTTTTGGAATGGTTGGAGACCTTCAAGAAGGCTGTCGGTAACGATTTCTCCAAGGAGACCATTGAGAAGTACTTGTGGGATACTTTGAACGCTGGTAGAGTCGTTCCAGGTTACGGTCACGCCGTCTTGAGAAAGACTGACCCACGTTACACCGCCCAAAGAGAGTTTGCCTTGAAGCACTTGCCAGACTTTGACATGTTCAAGTTGGTTTCCGCTATCTACGAGGTTGCCCCAGGTGTCTTGACCAAGCACGGTAAGACCAAGAACCCATGGCCAAACGTGGACTCCCACTCCGGTGTCCTCTTGCAATACTACGGCTTGACCGAGGCTTCCTTCTACACCGTTTTGTTCGGTGTCTCCAGAGCCTTTGGTGTCTTGCCACAATTGATCATTGACCGTGCCGTTGGTGCTCCAATTGAGAGACCAAAGTCCTTCTCCACCGAGAAGTACATTGAGTTGGTTAAGAGCTTGAACTCCAAGTAAATTGTCTCTTAATTTATTATTAACGAAATGTGAAACGATGTGAATGTAAATGAAGTGTTGGGAGGGAATTTGAAGATTTGGATTCCTGTATATGGTTTATGATTGTGTTGATATTTGTCTTCTGAAAAACAACAAGTCGGAGAATCTCTCTCTCTTAAACATTTTCCTCTTTCTATTTATTAAATTTTGTAAGTAATGCTGTTTTATATATACAACAGCTATTTTGATATTCACTTATGTTGTAGCTGATTATTATGGCTTTTCTCACGCGTGTTGGAGATCTGAAAAAAGAAAGTATTGAGACGCGTTCTTCACAATACACGCTAGGGAGATTACAGGCAGAAGCGGGCAGAAATGGACGAGGTTTCTGAGTTCGAGAGGCAAAGACAAGCCAATATCGAGCGTAATAGAAAGCTGCTGGCTTCGTTAAACCTGAACTCTCTGTCCAATGAGATTTCAGAAAGCATCAAGCAAGAGGATGAGGCGTCGAAGAGGAAGAAGTCATCTTCAACAACGCAGAAGAAAACAAAGCGTCAAAAGGTAGAGGTTCAACCGATCAGACGCTCGAGAAGGTTGGCTGGTGTTTCAATTGATGATTCTGACTCAAAAGCACGTGAATTTGAGTTGGAAGAGGACAGGAGAAGACGTGAGCGTGAAGAGCTCGAGAAGTTGAAGACACTTCGTGTTGATGGTGATCTAAGTCTTTTAGACCTTGTGAAGGACCAGACGGTCAAATCGGAGGATGGCGAAGACAGTTCCAAGCTACTGGAGAAGTTCCAAAAGTTCTTGGGTAACTCAAAGTCCTTTAGCATTGGCGATTACTTCGAAACCATTGTAAAGAAGGATAACTCTTCCAAGGATGTTAAAAAGCTTAGAGAAGAACTCGGCTCCAAGGAACTGTACACACACTTCAAACCCAATGATATAAAACTCACCAAGGATAGAATGACTTATATCTGTTTCCATCCTGATATTGATCGTAAACTGATCATTGGGGGTGACTCTACAGGTAACTTGGGAATCTGGAACTCGGAGAATACCGACGATGTCGATATCTTATCCTTCAAATTGCACGGTAAGAATATAGCAAAGCTCGAATTCAACATGAACGATACGACGAAGGTTTATAGTGCATCGTATGATGGGTCCATTCGCTCAATTGATCTACGCTCCATGAAGTCCTCACAGTTATTCATCAACGACTTTGACGTTGGTATCACTGACATAAATTACAACAACGACAATGAAATGTACTACACAACAATGCAAGGACAATTCAGCAGAATTGACCTGAGAGCAGGCGATCACTCAAGAAGACAAGTTTTGAGATTGTCGAATAAAAAGATTGGTGGATTCACTATCAATCCGATGAATAAGAACCAGATTGCTACTGCCTCATTGGATCGAACTTTGAAGGTTTGGGATCTAAGAACAGCAACTACGTGTGATTGGGATGAATGGGATGACAACCTGGAGACTCTGCACACTGTTGGCGTCTATGATTCAAGATTGTCAGTTTCCATCGTGGATTGGAATAGATCTGGTGACCTTGTTTGTAACGGTTACGATGACACAGTTAACATCTTCAATCTTGGTGAGGACATCAGCACTAAACCTAAGAACTTCGCTATTGAAGGTGATTTGACCCCAAGTCATCGTATCAAACACAATTGTCAAACGGGAAGATGGGTATCCATTTTGAAGGCAAGGTGGCAGCAATATACCCCGGACAAAGAAAAGTTTGTCATTGCCAATATGAACAAGTACTTTGACGTCTACGACCGAGATGGTCATCAGCTGGCACATTTGTCAAACCCACTGGTGACCAACGTACCAGCAGTGTGTAACTTCCATCCCACCCAGAATTGGCTTGTTGGTGGAGGTGCATCGGGTAAGGTCTACATGTTTTCCTAAATAATCATAATGATATTGACATATAATCCCGTTATTTGTTTAATTACAAAGTAGCTTGCAGTTATTTGTTGGACAAGTAAACGACACCTGGAAGTTCCTTACCTTCGAGCAACTCCAAAGAAGCACCACCACCAGTGGAGACGTGAGACAACTTGTCAGCAACACCGTACTTCTTAGCAACGGTAGCAGTGTCACCACCACCAATGATAACAGTGTTACCAGCCTCGGCAGACTTGACAGCAGCATCAAGCATAGCCTTGGTACCAGCAGCAAAGTTGTCGAACTCAAAGACACCTGGTGGACCGTTCCAGACGATGGTCTTAGCCTTGGCAATGGCAGCATCGAACAACTCTCTGGTCTTTGGACCGTTGTCCAAACCTTGGAGGTGGTCTGGGATACCGGCCTCGGCAGTAGCGTAACCAACAGTAGCGTCAGCAGCAAACTTGTCAGCGGTGACGAAGTCGACTGGGAGAACAATCTCAACGTTGTTCTTCTTAGCCTTCTCGACCAATTGTGGGACAATCTTGGCACCCTCCTCATCGTAGATAGAGTCACCAATAGCGGTGTTGTCGATAACCTTCTTGAAGGTGAAAGCCATACCACCACCAATGATGAGGATGTCAACCTTGTCGAGCAAGTTGTCAATCAATTGGATCTTGTCGGAAACCTTAGCACCACCCAAGATGGCCAAGAATGGTCTGACTGGGTTCTCCAAAGCCTTAGCGAAGTAGGTCAACTCCTTGGACATGAGGAAACCAGCAGCTCTCTGTGGCAAATCGAAACCAACCATGGAAGAGTGGGCTCTGTGGGCAGTACCAAAGGCATCGTTGACGTAGACATCGGCCAAAGAGGTCAATTGCTTTCTGAACTTCTCAACATCCTCCTTGGAAGCCTTGACCTTACCTTCTGGGGTCTTCTTGGAACCTTCCTCCTCAATGTGGTAACGGAGGTTCTCCAAAAGGATAACCTGACCGTTGGTGGCCTTGTTGACAGCAGCCTCAACCTCTGGACCGACACTGTCGCTCAAGAACTCGACTGGTTGACCGAGAAGCTTCTCAAGCTCGGCAGCCACTGGAGCCAAGGAGTATTTGTCGTTCTTCTCACCGTTTGGTCTACCCAAGTGAGAGGCAAGGATCACAGCCTTTGGCTTGTGCTCCAAGACATACTTGATGGTTGGCAAAGCAGCAACAATTCTTTGGTTGTTGGTGATGGTCTTGCCATCCAATGGAACGTTGAAGTCAACACGGATGAAAACACGCTTACCTGCAACGTCGAGGTCGGTGACGGAGAGCTTACTTGAAAGAGACATCTTTATCCGCCAGTATGTTAGTCCAAATGATCCAATTGACCGCCACACTTGTCTTGTAACACTCACTTTTGTTATGTAGGATGTAGTACAAACGGACTATGGGGAAAAGGGAATCAATTGTTGATTGGAAACGCTAAAGGGGGCCTCAGCAATCCCTTTTATACTGCAGCAGACTGCGCTAGTACAGGCCACGCACTTGAACATATGGTGATGGCACCAGCTGGACACACTTGACGAAAAAAGAACGACAGGTGGGCCGGGCCACTCCGGGTAGGGGAAACAGGCATTAGCGAGGACGAGACGATGTTGGTGCCGTTACGTAACGTTACCATGCGAACAACAACTGACGTTGTTGTTGTTGTTGTTGTTGTTGTTGTTGCTGCTGTTGTTGTGTGATGTACGGTTTGACAGAATTCAACCGGGCAGGTTACGTGTCCTCTGGTGAGGTTGCTCCAGTTGATGTGGTTGATGAGCTCATCTGCCAGCGAAACCGGAATTTCACTCCCGGTGATTCCACAGCACACAGACCGGGTCATCTGACTACGCAGTGGTTGTAGCAACAGGCAGACAGACGGAGCAGGGCATCTTTCACCAAGGAGCCGTCTCGTTATGCCCTAAGAAGCCACTGTTGCTGATGGACGGAGAAGGGAAAAAAACTACACACAGAGGCATTGCGAGTGCCATCTCAGCAGGTCTACAATTACGGATTGTTCCATTGCAGAATCATTTTACAATCGCTATGGGAAATGTATACGAACTTCTATATCTGGATACACACCAGGAGAAGCCAAAAAATGGCTGCTCAAGCGTATCAGACTCAAACCGTGTAATATTGATCTCGCATGCTGCTAGACTCCAGTTCGGTTCTCCACGGGGAATGGGAATGTCCCGTGGTAGAACACAGCAAAGGAACAGAGACAGCTGCTTGAAGTTTTTGAATGTGAAGAAGAGAAAGAAGGGTCGTTAAGGAGGAGGATAAAATTTTCACAGGCCTTTTTTATACGTCGCTAGCCTCCGAGGCTGCGGGCGGGCAGAGCTCATCGCAGCGCAGCATGGAAGGAAAAAAAAATTCAGCTCTTAGGCACACACTACAAAGCACGCTGTGTGTTTGGAAAGGAAGTAGAGGTTGCCATAGTTTTCACCACTCGAGTCTGGAACGATGAGCGAACACATCCCTGCCTGGAAACGTATTGGACTGAAAGTGAAAGAGGAGCTTGAACACGACCCTCTTGCCCTGACAACGCATCTGGATACTGGTAAGCTCACGAAGAAGCAACAGAAGAAGATCAACAACAAACGGGCAAGAGGCGCGGAGTCTGAAGAAAGCCAAGGCGAAAAGAAGGCCCCTAAAAGACAAAAGCTGCCTAAGGGCGAGAGACCACCGCCTCCGGAGAAGGATCAACTTGTGTATTTGAAAACGTACACCACTGACAGGGAGAATTGGAAGTTCTCTAAGCAGAAGCAGAATTGGGTCTTGAAGCATGTGAAGGTGATCGAGCCAGAGTACGAAGAGTACCTCGTAAATTATTTCGCTGGCTTACAAGGTGGCGGTAAAGACAGAATGGCTCGTATACTAGGTGAAGTTTGCGAATCGTGGAATAAACTACAAGATGAGGAGCTCTCAAAGCCGAAACCTGACGAAACAGAGGATGCCAAGGTTGTGGAGAAAGAGGATGGTAAAAGATCCAAACCGAAGAAGAAGGATCTACATGATGAGCTCACAAGTGTTGATGCTGACTATGCAATGAGAGCACAGAAAATACTGAAGGCTATGACAGGCGAAGCACCTGAACTGAAGGGTATTGATGATGAGAACAAGGTGGAAGAGATTCAAGATGGAACTTCAGAAGCTGCTAAGGAAAAAGATGAAGAGACCATAAACAAGGAACAACCTGAAAGTGTCGAGGAAGAGCCACAGACATTGACAAAGGAGCCGTCCAAAGCAAATGACACCAGTAATCTTATCTTGGAATCTGTAGAGGTTTCAGATTACGTTTCTCAAAATGATAATGAGCAAACCGTAGAGGTTAACGGAACGAAGGAGGAAGAAAAACCAAAGAAGGACAAGAAGTCTAAGAAGTCAAAGAAGTCAAAGAAGCAGTGAATACAACAAGGACACGAAAAGCAGTCGATAGAACCAAAACGTAATAGATTACTCTCATCATTATAATCCAGCTTAGTAACCAGCAACCATCAGCTTTCTTGTACAATACCGCGCCCTCCTTCGATAAACCCACACCTACAAAAAAAAAACAATCACCAAACCCGTTTAAAAGCCGCCACTTGATAGTAAACATATCTCGCTTGTTGACAAGGCGCTTACCACGATATGTCAACAGACTTCAAAAGTGCTGAGCAGAAGCTCAATGAGGTGCTTAACAAATTCCGTGACGTGGATCCGGATCTCAGATTTATGGCGCTCAACGATCTTAACAAGTTGCTGGTTGAGCATCAGCTCATCCTTAACAAGGTGAACCATTACTCTGACCAGGTGACTACGATTCTTTTAGAGGCATTGAACGATGTCAATACCGATGTGCAGAATCAATCTCTGCACTGCTTCTCACCACTGGTTGGTGTGCTGGAGGACCAGGAAGTGGTCAAGGTCATTGATAGACTGAGGGAACCAACGACGAACAAGAGCTCCATTACCACCTCTATTCAAACTATGGCAATCTGTGAAGTTCTAAAAAATATCAACTTGAAATACAAGACCACAGGCGCTCTAATGTCTGACTTGCTGCTGCCACAAGTGTTTGAGAATACAGTGATCCATTCTTTGGACACCATGGAGATCCTTACAGTTTTGTTACAGAATTTGGGTAACACCATTTCACACGAGAACCTAGTACGCTTGTACGAGGTTTTGATTTCAACAATCTTTAAAGGCGAAACCATTGTAGCAAAGAAGGCGATTGCTGCTTTGGGTCATTTGAGCACCTATCTCGAAGTTTCAGACGCAGAAAACTTGCTACAGAAGATTCACGCAACAAATGTAACTTCATACGAGAGTATCGTGTTGAAGTTGCTAACTTATATCTCGTTGGTAAAAGAGAACTTTCCATTATTTGAACAACACTTTACAGGATTTCTCCAAGAAGTTTTTGATAAATTGTATCTCGATCAAACGGATTTGGATGATGATCAGATCAAGATCGACGATGTTAGGTATGAGGCCTTAAACTTGGTAGATGTACTTCTATTGGAACGAGGTTCCCTGACAGAGTCAAGAGATAAGATTCTGACTATTTGCAAGAGATTCTTAGTGTATGATCCATACAGTAACGATATGGATGAGGATGAATATGATTTTTCTGATCCTGAATTCTCAGATGAGGATTATGATGAAGTTGACGCGAACGATGATAATTCATGGAAACTCCGTAAACAATCTGCAAGAATCATCACCACGCTGATCAAAATCTCACCAGAAGCTCTTCAGGACGTTTACTCTTCTGGCATCTTTGAATGCTTGTTGAGCACTGTTGCTGATTCCTCTGATGCCGTGTCATTTGAAAAGATTGCCACTTTAGACACCATAGTTCAGACCTCTCTCAAACTATACACTAAACGTTCTGGGCGTAAGAGAACAAACTCTGATGCTCTGATGTCTGACAAAGATGAAGATCCGCTAGCTGTTTTGCAAGAGCATAGATCTGAAATTGTGGATAAGTTTATCACAGAATTGGATGCTGTTAAGAACAATGGTTCAACCAAGTATAACTACTTACTAAACTTCTTCCAAAACTTTAACGAATTGGCAGATGATTTGAAACCACTACTTGCCTGTGTCAGGAAGCACAATTTTGGTATCAATTTAGATTTACTCAAATTCTATTCAGCAATGCTTCAGAATAACGACATCGGGTTCTTTGGATCCGAGTTTCAATATATTGTGGAATTGGTTAATAGTGGGTTAAGTAACAAGAACCACATTACAGTGACCAACTCCATGGATACAGCAGTTGATTTATTGAATCTTACCTACAACGAAACACTAACGAATTCCATTTTTGAGATTGCTGCCAATGCCAAAAATGACAGTGTTGTGAGAAACAATGCAATTCAAACATTAGGAAGTTTGAAAACATTGCCACCACAAAAAATTGAGGAGCTCCTGGAATTACTTGCTGCCACTTTGAAGTATGACCCTATTGCGATCAGTACTATTGATGCCATCACACAACTTGCCGAAATTTATGGACCTGCAATCAACGTACCTGCTGTTCCATCCATTGTTCAAACTTATACTGAGTTCATTTCCAACCCAGTATTCCTATCACACACTATTGAATCCTTGGTTGAGATCTCACAGTATACTGACATTGACTCGTCTATTGGTGATTCATTACTGAAAGTTTTCGAAAATGATGTTTATCAGTCCCAGGTGTTGCGTATATTGTCTCATTTGAACTATGACAAGCAAAAGCTTCAGACAATCTTCCTTCAAGCTGCATCTATCGATGAGGTTGATGAAACAGCATTATTAGAGGTGTCAAGCAAGATTGGATCCGATTTGATCCCTACGTTAGAGCAACATAGCGACAATCCAAAGAACATCAAGATTTTAGCCAATATTGTTATTAACGAGAATTTAAGGGACTATGTTGAGGCTAAGGAGAGTGAACTTGCTCAACACATAAACTCTTCATTCAACATAAGACTATTGGGTTATATTGGACAAGTGATGCCCTTGACAACGTCCATTAAGCAATTACAGAGCTTCTTCTCCGAGGATGAAACAAAATTCTATGCTGCAGAGTCTCTTGGTAGACTGATTTCAACCAATCCAGAGTCTTACCTACCCGAGTTCCTTGAAAGAATTACCGCCAATCAGGACCGTTGCCTTTTGTTGATTACGATCAAACAAGTATTGAAAATCAATAAGTCGTTGCCATTCGAGACCTACTTAACCATTTGGAATACCTTATTTGACATTTTGAAACAAGAAGAAGTTATTGATGAAGCATTGACACGTATTGCATCACAGGATGTCGGTCTTATATTGGTGAACAACAGCGATACAGGTTTCTTCTATCAACAGGCGTCTGAGTTCTTAAAGACTGACAACTGTGTGATACTTTTCACAGTGATTGCTGCTATTAAGTTCATACTGGCGTACGATAACATTTTCACTGCAGATCTTGTTGATCCCTTGCTTCTCCAAGTTTTTGCGCAGATTGAGAATGAAGATCTTGAAGTTAAGCAAGTTTCCATTGTTACCCTTATGACTGCGCTGAACAATCAATTTACCATTCTCATTCCACATTTGGTTGTTGTTTTACCTTATGTCTACAACGAACTTGGGGCTAAAAAGCAATACGAGGAGAGTATCCAAATTGGTCCGTTCAAACACAAGATTGATAAAGCGTTAGAGGTGCGCAAGAATGCATTCGAAATATTGTACAAACTGACTTTAAACCATAATCTTTTGAAGAATGTTGATTTTAATGAGGTTTTGACAAATGTTGTGAACTATGGGTTAAAGGCAGATATCATTTCAATCAGTTCCCTTATCATTATCAAATTGTTGGCATTTGATGATGTCATTTTAAGTCCAGAAACCAGGGCCAAACTAAGTGCTGGTATTGACAAGTTGTTGAACTCCATCAAGAAGAAAGAAGACCAACAGAAGGACTCCAAGGAGGAACAAGAAACAAAGGCTACCTTAATTTCGTTGCGTAATGAGATTTTCCAAGAGGACTATCTCAAATGATGATCATAACTCATCTATGAAAAGTTTTTCCCCATCTGATAAATGCACTTGTGCATATTTTCCAAAAATATACCCTATGAACGATGTGTTTATAGCCCTCTCTGCGGTAGTTCTCAACTCATTTAACCGCGATCGATTGGTCTAAGACCGGTCTTTAGATGTTTAGTCAACATACATGCATAATGTTCAAAAGAAACGAGATGCCTCCAGTTGGTTTGAACTGAGTGTTTATATAATGAACAAGGGGAACAAGAAGCACACTATAATGAGAAGAAAGACGAAAAGAAACCAAGCCTAACTCCTGCGGAAAAAGCCTCACTTGGAACACTAAGATTGGAGGTGTGATTCATATTCTCAATAGCAAACTCTAAGTTGTAAATTACCTCTACAAATGGACGAGAATGGGTTAAAAATAGACTCTGGAATAAATGTCATCCAATTCAAAGTAGGAGGACACCTGGAACTGGGTGAATACAACGCATTTCCCTATCGAGCCCCATCGTCCCTTTCCCTTCTTTCTTCCTCGATGGTTGCGAAGTTTGTGGCGTCAACCGGAACAATTTTCGGTGACATGCGTCTGTTTACGTGTCCCCGGAATATTGTTATGTACCTTTATGCTCAGACAAGTCTTGGCTGGTCATCTATGCATGAGACATATAGGATGCGATTTCCACAAATACGCTGAATAATTGGATGTAAAGCGTCCGGGGGGGGGGTGAAAAACGTCTTGAAGGAAAAACCCAGAGTGAATATAAATAGAGTGGAATATTCGTTCAGACTTGTTTCGATTTCAAACTGTTCGCTCTTCATCATCCTTCGCAGCCACAACTCCGCTCTCGACTTTAATGACAAACGACTCGGTTTTCAGATCATACATCTCTGACGACTTCAAACAAGCCCTCCCTTGGCCAGCTCCAAAGCTTGCAAAATCCATCTGGGACAACTTCTCACTGAAAGGGAAGGTTGCTGTCGTCACTGGTGGTGCCCGTGGAATTGGGTTTGCCGTTGCTGAGTGCTATGCTCAAGCCGGTGCCGAAGTTGCGATCATTGATTATCAAATAGAGCTGGCCACTGAGAGTGCAAAGAGACTGAGTGCAGAGAATGGCGTGAAATCCGCAGCCTATTTTGTCGATGTTAGCTCCAATGAGGCTGTGGAGGAGTGTGTGAATCTGATTGAGAAGGATTTTGGTACCATTGACGTCTTTGTTGCAAATGCGGGAATCATCTGGGTCGATGGCGCTATTCTGAACGAGGAGAAGAATGCGGATGGTCCAGACAAGTGGAGACGTTTGATGGATGTTGATCTGAATGCGGTTTACTACTGTGCGAAGGCTGTTGGTCGCATCTTTAAGGAGAAGCAGCGTGGCTCCTTCATCATCACAGCATCAATGTCTGGTCATATCGTCAATGTTCCAAACTATCAAACAGCTTATAACGTTGCCAAAGCAGGATGCATCCACATGGGAAAGTCATTAGCTGTTGAGTGGGCCGGCTTTGCCCGTGTCAACACTGTTTCCCCAGGCTATATCGATTCTGGCCTATCAGATGTCTTGCCAACCGAGGTTAGAGCCAAGTGGTGGAGTTTGATCCCAATGGGAAGAGAAGGTTTACCGCAGGAGCTTGTTGGAGCCTACCTGTACCTGGCCTCAGATGCATCCACTTACACCACAGGCTCCGACATCAGGGTTGACGGTGGCTACTGCTCTGTTTAGAGTCACGCTTCGCGTTAATTCTTTTCTTAATCAATAATGTGTTAATTTATCCATATACACTGTATCAGCCATTAAGCCTTGTTTAATCCCTTCTCAATGCCCTCAATAGCATCGATTTTGGCTAGCCACTTCTCCAATTCTGGGAACTTGGTGATGTCTATCTCAACAAAATCGTACTTTCTGATCCAAGGGTATGCAGCAATGTCGACAATGTTGAGATGGTCTCCAACTAGCCAGCCGTTGTTTGCCTTCAGTCTCAACTCATAAACACCAAACACCCTTTCTGTCTCCTCTTTATATCTCTTCTTGCCGTATGGAACATCCTCTTTGGCAAACTTGAGGAAATGCGAAGCCTGGCCTTGATAAGGAGCGTGGGACGCAACTTGGAACGTCAACCACGTAACCTGGTCCCAGTAGTACGGAGATGACAAGTCGTAGTAGTACTTTCTCTCCTTATCGTACTTCTCACCAAGGTATTGCAAGATAGCACCTGTCTCAAACAGTGTAGTGCGGTGTCCCTCTGCATCAACATCAGATAGCACCGGAATACGACCATTTGGATTCAATTCCAAGAACCAAGGCTCCTTTTGAGTGCCTTTCAGAATATCAACATGACGGTAGTGATATTTCAGCCCCAACAGCTCCAAGTACACGGTGATCTTTTGTCCGTTTGGTGTTCCTAGCGAGTACAACTTGAGGTACGGAGCCTCAAGCTTTGGATAGTCTGGGTCGCCCTCGTCAATCAATGTCATTATGGTCTAATCTGTGCAGTACTTTAGTGTTGAAGGGGAAAGACGGAGCAAGAGAGGTAAAAAAAAGGGATTGTCTGTTCCTTTTATAGTACAGCAATACCACTCAACCTTGATTCGTAATATCAGTTCACCAGCGTATAGCTCTTTCCCCGTCAGCGGCCACCCCCTCCAAACGAAGCTAACATCACCAAAAGGGGCAACGCCAGGGGATTACTAATTAGTGCATATTTGGGTACACGCACAGAGGGCACTGTATAACGCAATTTCAAGGACTACCAGTGTAATATTCGCTTCGGAAGTGCCAATAATGTATAATATATATAGAGAGAGCGAGCTGTATAAGACACGGATCAAGCACCACTGATACTCTCACCAACGCCTGAGATGTCGGTGACTCTCTTCATCCAGTCAGCCACTGCTGGGAAGGCATCAAGTTTGATACCCAGGCTTTCAACAGACACCTTGAGGAAGGCGATGATTCCGATGTCTGCGATGTTCAGGTGGTCGCCGACAAACCATCCGTTGTTCTCAACGAGTCTATCGTTGTAAACCTTGAGGATTCTATTGGTTTGCTGGACGTAGGCGTCTTTACCGCCTGGTGGATCCGTCTTTAACACGAGGATATGGAAGAAAGCCGCACCTTGGACAGGGTCGTTGTTGGCAGAGCCATAAACCAACCATTCCATCTGCTTCCAGTACAGTGGTGATGACTTATCGTACGAGTATTTACGCTCAGTGTCGTACTTGTCAGCAAGGTACTCCAAGATGATGGCGCTTTCAAACAGAACCGTTCTGTTACCATCAACATCAACGTCGGATATGGCAGGAACCCTGCCATCGGGGTGAATCTTCAAGTACCAAGGCTGCTTGTGCTCACCTTTGCCCATGTCCATCTCCCTACGCTGGAATTCAACGTTGAGTAGCTTCAGCAGCGTGGTGATCTTGAACCCGTTTGGAGTTGGGCCAGTGTACACCTTCAAGTATGGCGGTTGCAACTGAGTGCTGTGGGGGTCTCCTTCAATCTCTTCCAAAGCCATTGGATCGTTGTCTCACTGTGATAATGTAGTTTTATTCGTATTGTATAGGTGTAATACCAGAGAGAAGATACCAACAGTTCCTCCCGCCTGGAAAGCCTCGCCTGGAAAGCCTCCCCCAGAAGGAAAAAGCAGGTGCCTTCTGTTCCGCCTGGGATCGGTGCTAAACGTGTTGATGAAGCAACGTGTACCCAACAAAGGTTTCGAGATTGCATCTTCTACATGATGGGGCACCTACAGCACGCTACTGGGCGATGTTGGGCTCCGGTGCGATGAGGCCGCGTATCATGGAACTCTAGGCCGTTACCGTTGGCTGTTGAGCTGTTGAGCTGTTGAGCTGTTGTGTGCTGCACTGAACACCAATGGTACACATCAGTGTGACATCTACAGGCATACAGAAGAAACCAAACAACGAAAACGGAGTAATCTTCTATCAGTTGACCGTGTTCTTTATGTCTGTTATATATGTTATCTATTCAACGACTCCAGGTGGAGAAGAGAGACAAAAGGTCTAGCGTTTCCTGCTCTACTTCTTCTGCTGTTGCTTAGCGACGGCGTAAACCAAACCAGCAAAGAAGCCCAAGAAGATGGAGGAGACCGAGTAGAAGTTTCTTGGAGCATCGAAGAAGATCAACCCGGATAGTGCGATTGGTAACTTGTTCAAAGCACCAACCATGGAATAGGTTGTTGAAGATGTGACTCTAACACACCAGCCGGAGCAGTAGGAGATACCAACTGCTGATAACCCGGAAATGACCATTGTGATGAAGGAGGATTTGGAAAAGTTCTCCTCCAAGTTGGCCTGGGACCAGTCCTCAACGAGGAAAGACGACAACAGGAGGATCGGAATTGACAACACGTTGTTGTAGTACATGGTGTCGAAGTCCTTGAAGTTGGTCAATTTGATTCTCTTTCTCATGTACAAGACAAAGG
The DNA here is from genome assembly GCF_001661405.1 of Williopsis jadinii. Lineage (NCBI taxonomy): Eukaryota > Fungi > Ascomycota > Saccharomycetes > Phaffomycetales > Wickerhamomycetaceae > Williopsis > Williopsis jadinii. The sequence goes on from NW_017963657.1 coordinate 692,433, forward strand.
AGGCAGAGGCAAAGCAGTTGGTAAACATCCAGAAGTAACCAGCACTGAAAACACCAGCATCAGGAGCAGCCTTTTGGTCACCGAGACAGGCAACGATAGAGGACAACACCATCAAGAAGAAGGAACCCAAGGTCATTGGGGTGACGCTACCACCAAAGAACAGCACCTCACCGTATGCAATCAAGATGATGGTCAAGTTCTTGAACACGGTGTACACCGGGATGGACAAGAACTGGAGGGCCTTGGAGCCCGTGTAGATCATGGCAACGAGCAAAACAGAGATAGGAGCCCAGTTCTTAGCATCGGTCTTGTTCAGTGGTCTGTACGTGATGACGCCAAACAACTTGAGAATGGCAATCGCAGCCACACACACCAATGACTGCACGAGCAAAAGAACAAAGTTCATGTTGAAGGAGAACCCATTAAGCACGTACTTGTTTGTCACGGTCATCAGGATCGACGACATACAGTACGAGAAGATGGACAAAGGACCGCTGTTGGCCAATGCTGCCAAAGTCCCATGGGGCTCAAGAGCTTGTGGAAGAGTCGACATGGTAATTCCGTGCTTTCTATTCGGATGTCAACAGAGATAGCAGTTCTGGAGATTTAATCCTCGTTGTCGATAGAGATCGTGTTGGCCTTTTTAGGTAGCGAGGGAAAAACTTTTAGAGAGAGAAAACGCGTCCAGCTGGGTTTTTCCCTTCTGCTTTCCGCTGTTCTGTGTGAACACGCGGGCAGGCCCAAAGCCGCCTGTGAAATTTAAGCTCGACAGCCCCCCCCCCCCTTCGAAAATGTTTGTGTATCTTTTTGATCATGTGCGTGGCCGAAACAAAAGTCTTTCAGATTGGGACTACGAAGTGTATGGGACTTGAAAAGAAGACACTAGAGGGACTAAAAATCGGAATGCCTTTTTTTTTCATCTCGTGGGTCACGTGATCATCCCTCGAGGGAGCAAAGAACATCGAAACTCATCGGTGTCGGTTTTGCTCTCTGTGATGTGATTAACAGTGGCTACGTCGCTATCCCAGAAAGCAAACGGAGCCTCAACCTCGTCTGCGTGTACAATGGGAGAAGATCTTGCGCCGAGCTCAGGAAGTAGTCGCCATGCCTACACCAACCCACGTTTGAACCGTGATTTACAAGTTGAAGTGAGTAACCACAATGTTTTCGTACTGTGTACGACCGGCCCTTAACTGACATCCATCATTAGCCAAACTTGGTGACGGCTGTCATCGCGGGTGTGAGTGCCTCGCTGGTACAAACCACACTCACGTACCCCTTTGAATTTGCGAAGACAGTGTCGCAGCTGACCCGTAGGATCCCAAACTCCAAGGGAGTACTCCCTTCACTCGAGCTACATCATCAGTTTAAACACTACTTTGCAGGATGTGGCGCTCTGAACGTGGGCAACGCGTTGAAGTCAGGCTCCAGGTTTATGGTGTTCAACTGGGCCTCTAAGTTCATGGCGTCGGATACGGGCAAGACAAGCGCTCCAAGATTGGTCATTGCTGGTGCGATGACAGGCTTTGTCGAATCGCTATGGATTATTCCATTCGAAAACATCAAAACCACCATGATTGAAAGCGCTCTGATAACAAGCGCACGTGATAGAGGTGAAAAGAGTGCACTTGATTCCAACCTTCAGGGCTCCACTGAAACTGCGACAAAGTCAAAGAAAACGTTCCACAAGTCTTTGGCATCAGACTTATCGAACCACCCAATGGTGGTTGCCAAACGTAAATGGGATAAAAACCCTCCTGCAAACTTCTTACAGGCAACTCAGGAGATTTATCAGACCAGAGGGTTTCGAGGATTCGTACAAGGTACCGTACCAACCCTCTTGAGACAGTGCACCAACAGTGCAGTGAGATTTGGTACGTATACTTGGTTAAGGTCTCTTTTCGGCCACAGTGGTGAGATGAACACATACCTTACATTCACCATTGGTGTTACAAGTTCTGTTGTTGTGGTCGCAGTGACTCAACCTATCGATGTCATCAAAACAAGAATGCAGAGTAGAGAGACGTTTTACCTATACAAGAATTCTTTAAACTGTGCATACCGAATCTTTGTTGAAGAAGGTGTGAAGGCATTCTGGGCTGGTTGGTTCCCTCGTCTCTTGAAGGTTGGTACATCTGGAGGTGTTGCATTCACAGTTTACCAGCACGTTGAGAACCAGATAACAAGAGCACTCAAGGAAAAACCATTCCAGGCTGATTAGGTTAACAGTTTGTACATGTATATATATTCTAAACGGGTTGTCTAAAACAAAACGATATCGTTACTTATTATAAAACTAGTTGTTTAGTTTGCATAAAGGCTTTCAGAGTTCTCAATGATTGTGCCAATGTCATCACCTCTTGCAACAAGTTCACCAATTTCATACACGGTTTCACCAGCTTCTTCAAGAAGTTTAGTAACTTCTGCAACATTCTCTTTCTTCAAGATAACAACCATACCGATACCCAAGTTGAAAGTCTTCAGCATGTCATGTACTGGAACATTTGCAGTTTCACCAAACCATTTGAAAATCTCTGGAACTTCAAAGCTTTTCAGGTCAACCTTAGCAGACAAGTTCTTTGGAAGAGCTCTTGGAATGTTCTCCAAAAGACCACCACCAGTGATGTGTGCAAGACCCAAGATCAAGTCCTTTTGAATTGGTCTGAGCAATTGCTTGACGTAGATTCTGGTTGGTACCAGCAACTCCTTTCCAATTGTAGATTCTGGCTTCCATGGTGCAACATCTGTGTATGAGAATCCATAAGTCTCAATGATCTTGCGGACAAGGGAGAAACCGTTGGAATGAACACCATCGGACTTCAAACCGAGAAGAACATCACCAACAGCCATTTGGTCAACAAGAGGAAGGACCTTGTTTCTGTTAACTGCACCAACAGCAGTACCGTTAGTGTCATAGTGACCTGGCTCATACATACCTGGCATCTCAGAGGTTTCACCTCCGACAAGGGCACAGCCAGCAAGCTTACAACCATCAGCAACACCCTTCACGAAGTTTGCAGCGATGTTGATATCCAACTTTCCAATGGCAAAGTAATCAACAAACAACAATGGCTCTGCACCTTGGACAACCAAATCATTGACGTTCATGGCAACAAGATCGATACCAACGGTGTCATGGATGTTCAAAATTTGTGCAATTCTCAACTTAGTACCGACACCATCAGTAGCAGCAACGAGTAAAGTCTCGTCAGTCTTGTATCCAGCAGCACTCAAGTCGAAAATACCACCGAAACCACCAATATCAGAATCAGCACCTGGTCTCTTGGTAGACTTAACCATAGCCTTGATATTTTCAACAAGCAAGTTACCATTGTCAACAGAGACACCAGCAGTGGCATATGTCAAACCCTCAGTCTTAGCAGCATCTCTGAAGGCCCTGTGAGCAATATCAGTTCTGTTGTACTTGTTGTTGAAGTGGATCTTTTCAACACCTTCATAAGCCTTCTTGACTGCATCTTCAAGAGAACCAGCTGTGGCAGTAGCAGCAATGACACGGCCACCATTGGTGTACACAACACCGTTTTCCTTCTTGGTACCCGCGTGGAATACAAGAGCTTGGATATCGGAATCGATGGTGATCTCATCACCCTTCTTGTACTCTTCAGGATAACCACCAGCAGCAATCACAACTGTTGTAGCGAAAGTGTTTGGTTTAGTCTTGATTTCAACGGAATCTAATCTACCTTCAGCAGCTGCGAGGAACACTTGGGCCAAGTCCGTATCATCGGTCAAAAGTGGGAGAACAGATTGTGTTTCTGGGTCTCCAAATCTGACATTGTACTCCAAGACCTTTGGGCCTGTAGCTGTTATGATGATTCCCGTGAACAAGACTCCGACAAATGGGAAACCATCGCGTCTCATACCATCAATAGATGGCTTAATGATAGAATCGTCAATCTGTTGCAAAAGAGATGGCGTAGCAACAGGAGCTGGGGCATATGTACCCATACCACCGGTGTTAAGACCTGTATCACCATTACCAATTCTCTTGTGATCCTGAGCAGCTGGCAGGTTGTAGTAGGAGTAACCATCGGACAACGTGAGGATCGAGATCTCATCACCTTCCAAGAACTCTTCAACAACCACTTCATCACCAGCGGAGCCGAATTCCTTGACAATCATCACTTGTTTCAACGCATCGATGGCTTCTTCCTTTGTTGTTGGAATGAGAACACCTTTACCAGCAGCGATACCAGATGCCTTGATCACAACGTTGTGGGACACGCTTTGCACATAGGCCTTTGCCGCTTCAAAATCGGTAAAGTTCTTGAAAGCAGCAGTTGGAATGTTGTGCTTAGCCATAAAGTCCTTGGACAGGGCCTTCGAGCCTTCCATCATGGCAGCCTTAGCAGAAGGACCAAACACTGGAATACCAATCTTCTTGAAAACTGTGGAGATACCATCAACCAACGGCTGCTCCGGGCCTGGAACAACCAAATCAATCTTCTTCTCCTGTGCAAAGGCAGCAAGCTTCTCAAAATCAGCAGCAGATGAGCCAATAGCAACGTTGGTGACGTTTGGAAGGGAGTCTGTACCGCCGTTACCTGGGGCCACATAGATGTGTTCCACAGATGGGGACTGAGCCAGCTTCCAAACAAGCGCGTGCTCACGACCACCGTTACCAACAACGAGAAGGTTAAGCGACATTATATAGTTTTAATAACAGAACTGGGATCAAATTAAGAGACCTTGAAAGTGTGAAGACCTCTCTCTCTCTCTTCCAGAAGATAGATCTTCAACTGTGAGGGACATCATCTCATCGTGGAAACCGACCCACCGTGAAATTTTTACGTAATGTCCGGGTGTTTCTCTTGCTGCCGCCTCTCGGCCAATTTGGCAGACAATTTTCACTCGGGACCACACAGGCTGGTTTTCTGACTCGGTCGCGGCCATCTTCACCGTACAAGTCAGCCTACAGCTTATGATGTTAGGCCACTTCCATCAAACTACAGAGTGTATGCTGTATAAAAAGAATGGATATGTGTACTGAGCTTGTACATCACGACCGTGAGCTTCTGGGATAAAAAAAAAAGGGAAGAACAACACAAGAAATTGGGACAAGATATATGGATATAGGCGAACAGATGATGGTGCTTTGCACATTGGCATGATTACCATGTGTTCGAACATCTCCATGTAGTAACTTGGTTGAACAGAAAAAAAAACCTCCAGTTCTAGGAGAAACCCGATTGAAAACCCAGTCCTATGGCACAAAGCATTGGTTATGGTTGGTCCGGCTGTCCCCTCTGTTGAATGCTCAATAGTCTCATTACTCAGTTGGATACTGAGCTGAGAACTGTCTTGAAGATTCGGTAGAGGGTATACAGCAGCTCAATGAACAAGGACAAGAACCAACATCTTTGCAAGATAGGTCAAGTATATAAAAAAAAAGATCAATGGAAAATCAATAGGAAACCAAAACGAAACAAAACAAAGGACAGACAAAATCACAAATAACAAAATTCAAAACTTGGCAACTTCAAAATCAAAACGAACGAAAGTGGAAACCAACAAAGCAAAAGCGTCGTGCATCAAGCGTGAAATCATGGTGAAAGGCACATTGTTCCTCAATATGACAACTTCCTTGCAAAACCAATTAACAATGGAAAACAACAAAGATGAGAAACTGCCAAAAAAAGCAAAACTCCAAAATTCATATTCACATTCCCCCAAAAAACAATCATCATCAACTCCTCTTTCTTTTCTCTTTCTGTATGTATTTATTCCTTAACAAAAGGTTTCAAAATACCTAGTTTAATGTTCTTCTCAGTATGTTTCAATGAATGTGTTGTATCGATATTGTAACCCAAAAATACAGATCTTCATTGCGAAGCAGGTTGCTTTTGTTGTGGGTAACCTTGAGGGAAGACCTGAGGGTTATACATCTGTTGTGGGTAGCCTTGAGGGTAGCCCTGTGGTGGATATCCTTGCGGAATGAAGCCCGGAGCTGGATATTGCTGAGGGTATCCTTGAGGTGGGTAGCCCTGTTGCTGTTGTTGCTGTTGTACAAACTGTTGTGGTACTGGCTGAGCTGGTACTTGAGATGGAGTAGCAGAGCCATTGGAAGGTGAAGCACTCGAAAGTTGTGGTTGAGTATGGTTAACTTGTTGACCTGCTTGCGTCTGAGCAACCTCTCCAGGTTGACCTTTATAACCGAATCCCTCAGTGTTTGCCTTTGGCATTTCTTGAATTGGGAATGGCTTTGGCACAGCTTTTGCATTCTGTGCAACGTATAAGGATTCGTCAATTTGGTTTGGAATCTTTGGAATTTCAATTCCAAGCTCTTTCTCCACTCTGAACAAGTTCTCACGGTCATTCCAAGTGATGAAATCGATGGCTAGACCCAAATGTCCATATCTACCGGATCTACCAATTCTGTGTAAATAAGTCTCTGCAGTCTTTGGGAAATCAAAGTTGATGACAACATTGACAGCCTGAATATCAATACCTCTTGTTAACAAATCGGAACAAACGAGGATTCTAACTTTGCCCTGTCTGAAATCGTGGAACACTTTGTTTCTAGCGTCCTGTGGCATTCTCGCATGCGAATAGTAACAAGAGAATCCCAATTCTGTAACCTTTTTAGCCAACAGTTCAACTCTCTTTGCAGAGTTACAGAAAATGATAGCTTGGTTGATTTGCAATCTGCTAAACAAAGTGTTCAAACAGTGCAACTTCTGGTTCTCCTCCAAATACGCATAGTAATTGGTGATACCCCTTAAGGTCAATTCATCCATCAAGTTAATTTCGTATGGATTTTTCAAATTTTGAGCAATAAAGCTCTGGATTGTGAGTGGGAAAGTAGCAGAGAACAACATAGACTGGTGCTTCTCTGGCAAGAATGCAAGAATTTGGTTGATTACTCTCTGGAACTCCTGAGAAAGCATCTTGTCCGCCTCATCCATGACAAAGATGGAACAGCTTGAGAGGTCAGCAATCTGTCTGCTGGCCAAGTCCAAGACACGACCTGGTGTACCAACAAGGATGTGGACAGGCTCTTGCAATCTAACAATATCGTCTCTGAGAGAGGTACCACCTGTTGTCACCATACATTGGATATCCAAATGTTTACCCAATGTTCTAACAACCTGCGACGTTTGCAACGCCAATTCTCTCGTAGGGAGTAACAGCAACGCCTGGATCTTTTCCACTTTTGGTTTGACTTTCTCCAACGTTGGAATAATAAACGAAGCAGTCTTACCGGTACCGTTCTTAGCTCTTGCAAGGATATCACGGCCGGCCAATGCCACAGGTATGGACTCCTCCTGGATGGGACTTGGTTTCTCGAAACCAGCTTCAAAGATCCCCATGAGTAGTTTCCTACTGAGGTAGAAGTCTTCAAACGAGTTACCCTTGGTCTTGGTCACATCCTCAGTCTGAGGTCTTGTGTCCCTCTCAGGGATGTGTAAGTTCTTCTTCCAGTCGTCAGACATATTGTTGAATTATATATATTTGTGTGTGTGTGTGTGGGTGTGTAGAACTTGTCCTTCTTTCCAATGTATCGTGTCAAATTTGTGTAACGTTCTCTAATTCTGTGTAAATCAACAAGCTCGAATTATACAGTGATTAATTGTAACAAGAAACTAAGATGAGACAAGACGATATGAGCTCAATAAGATGAAAAAAAAAGTTCTGTAATGGTGTAGTTTCCCTTGTAAGAGCTGTTTGTTTATTAGTTGAAAATGTTCACCCTTGGAGCCGTTTTTTGCCCGTTCTTTGGGGGGACGAAGAAAAATTGCCCGGTGAACTGGTTGGCTTGATTACCCGATTTGGTAAATGCAGTGCTTCGAATGCCGTATTCTTTGTTGAGTTCCCCTTTCGGAAGTGGAAGGAAAATGATGTGTGCATTGGTGAAAAATTCCTAATCATCTCATCGCTCGCTCGCTCTGCTGCTCTTTCTCTCTTTCCCTCTTCTTAATTTAAACGAAGTAGCCTTGAGTACAAGCAGTCTAATTCAGGAACAGTATACACAATGTCTAACATTGTGAACGTGTTCAATCCTCCTCCTTCCAGGGACCTCACGCCAGAGGAAACAAAGGACTGTGTTCCTTGTCAAATAATGTCCACCTGCTTTGCGCTTGCTGCTGGTTATTGGTTTGCCAGCGGAAGGGTGTTTGAGAATGATAAAATTAGCGTTGAGGAGAATCTAAAGAAGAACCCGATATGGTGGAGAAATGCTGTTAAGGGATTCGGCGTTGGGTTACTGGGGTTTGGTGTGGTGAGAGGGACTGAGGGAATACTTTGGGGAACGAAGAGTGAAGTGCTTGAATGAACAGGTCTACGGTGTTTGTTCTGTACATAACGGTAAGTGCTATAAAATGACAATGCTATTATTAAGGGAGTGTTCAAGAATATGGTGTGCTATCTTAGTTTCTTTGCTAGGTGTCTTAACAAAGGACCACTTTTCTCCCGTTCATACTTCTTCAGTAGACCAT